>NC_134080.1:146839282-147139282 GCF_000715075.1 Nicotiana tabacum
TGTAATTCAATTCCCAGGTACACGTCTCGAATCTCACTGTTGTGTAGATCTTCAGTTGAAACATGAATGAAGTGGAAGCCTCTTTTGATGAAATTTCCAATTGATTTACTGATTTCAATATAGCTTGATTGTAATAACTGGACTGGTGAACTGTATGTATAGGTTTGCTCATTTGAACTATTAAGTGTGTGCTTGGGTATTTAGAGATACATATTAGTCCGTCTTAAAAAACATCAATAGATTTGTTTGTGTAATCATAACAATGAATTGTTGGACTATAGGAATTTTGTTTTCTTCTCAAATTTGTAGGGCTAAGATCTCAGCTGCAGCATAGGTAATGCCTTTGTAAAGGTTGAAACGCGAAATTCAAATATAGACGTGAGGCTCCAGATTCTAGTAGATTAGTCGTTTCTCATTACGTTACTTCACGCATTAGAATAGGTGTTGGTAGCCTTTAATGTTAATTGAATATCGTTGGGTCTGTTTTTGTTTCCCAATCTACTTTACACCTCTAGTATTGTCTGCAAATTTCCCAATAGAAAATAAATAAAATAGTATGAGTTTTAAACTATGATTCGGATGAGAAATGTTTCCCCAATTTAAATAAGTGAATAATGTGTTTCTTTGTTATAATTTGTTGAACACACTTTGAGTGGCCCGAAGCAATTTCTGTGAGTATAATTTGTATTGACAATTTGGGCTTAACCGCACATTTCGGACAGATTGGGGCCTCAGTGCGTTTTCAGGCGGCCCAAGTCTTATTCTTATTGAGTGTCTATGTGGACCTAGGCCCAGGCCTAGGACTGGCCTGCCCTTTGTGCATGTTTGGATTTGGATCCTTTTAAATGGGCGGTGTTCAAGGCCCAAGCGGGTTGAAGGTTGAATTTGTATGAACTTATAGACCTCAAATATAATCTTTCTTAACTTATATTAATTAGCTAGAATCTTTTCTTTTATTATTAGAGTCAAACGAAAATAGAAAATTATAGTCATATTAGGATTGACCTCTAAATAATAACGAGTCAAGTCTCGCCAAAGGAAATACATAATGTACGGGGCCCTCAATAATTGTCATATGAAAATACTTAGAGTTTCGGGAGGGTCGTTTAGTGAATTTCATGGCTTTTCCCAAAAATAAATATGCGTTAGACTCTTTGGGTACAATTTTAATAAAATGACATTCCTAAATTCGGGTGCGCATTGATGCGATCCAAATCCAAATCTCAACGGAGTTGAAATGTGTTGACAACCATGGGTGCATTGATTGCGACGTGGTTCGAGACTCGTTTTCACGACATTGCAATTCTTTTAAAAATAATTATAATAAAAGCGGTTCAAGATTAAAAGGCACATAAGCTAGCATGTATTTAAATCAGATAAAATCAAATGCAACAGTTAAGCGACCGTGCTAGAACCTCGGAACCCGGGAATGCCTAACTCCTTCTCCCGGGTTACCAGAATTCCTTACTCAGATGTCTGGTTCGCGGACTGTTAACAGAGTCATATGTTTCCTCGGTTCGAGATACAACCGATGACTTGGGACACCATTACTCTCCCAAGTGGCGACTCTGAATAATTAATAATTAAATCCCGTTCCGATTGTCCTTTAAGTGGAAAAACTCCTTTCCGCCCTCGCGGGCATAGGTGAAAAAGGAGGTGTGACAGCTCTGGCGACTCTGTTGGGGACCATGCCCAGAATCTCTGGTTCAGGGTTCAGAATTCGAGCTCAGATAAATTGTTGTATTTGGTTATATCTGATTTTCCTACATGTTTTGTGCTGAATATGCTAAATGCTACCGCTTTGATATCATTTGAACTGTATATAAACTGTGCCGACACCCTTCTCTCTTCACCTCCGGGTATGTGCTTACTGGTTGAGACTCCCTATTCTATTAGTGTCATATCCTGAAATAAAAAAGAGGCTTGGATAAGTTGCAAAGCCGGACGATCTCGCGGGTCCCCGGTACGCTGCCCCCTCGTCGACTCGAGTTGTCCGCTCGAGTGCACTGTTTAGAACACATACCCAGGATTTGAACCTAGAATAACTTGACTTCATGTCGGATCCCTGGTAGGAGCGCTTAATTGCATCATGCTGCATTTGACTTAGGGGACTCAACACGGGGGTTGGGTCCGTTTAGGGCTAGCAACCTGAAATGAAAAGACCATCCTGATGCATCCTATTTGTTCTGTACATATATTTGTTTCGAACCAGCATGTTGACCGGCTTTTGAATCTCGGGAATGTTGGAAAATTGAGAAAAGGAGGAAAAGAGGAAAGAGAGAAATAACAGTTTGGGGGTTAATTGATTATTTTAGAAAAACCAATGACCAAATACTGGCAAAACTCTTCCGAATTTTTGAGAAAATAAAAAGAAAAATTCTTTATTAGTCTGTTTTACTAAAAACAAAAGAAAAATAGAAAAAGAGTTTTTATTTTTGGAAAACTGTTTGTTGAAAAGGAAAAGAAAAAAGAGTCTTTATTTTAGTTTGGGAAAAATAGGTTGTTTCTTGTTTGTCGAAAATGAAAAAGAAAAAAAAGAGTCGTTATTTTGTCTTGTTTTCAAAATACAGAAAGGGAAAAATAGTTTGTCTTGCCATAGAAAATGAAAAAAAGGGTCTTGTTTTCAAAATATAGTTAGTTTCTTTGCCCAAACTACGCCGGTTTGATTCTCACAGGGTGTGGGATACGTAGGCAATCCTCATCGGGTCCAACCTCCCCTTTGCAAAAATAACCAAAAATGGTTTAAATTTTGGCATGAATAAGTCGGGTGATGCCGTTTTCGTCAAAAACAGTCGAACGTTCCGGAAATGGACGCCGGAAGGCTGACTTTGCAAGACGGCCATATTTGGTCAATTTTGATTTTTGACCGGTTGACTCTCCTAGCCTTAAAATCTTCGTCCTTGGGAGTGCTGAAAGGCCGTGTTCGAAAGCCGAGTCTTTCCTTTTAAATTTGGAAAAGGAAATAGTTAATTTTGTTTTGAGTCAAATAAAAGTTTCGTTTTTGCTTAAAACACTTTAATAAATGTGCAGGATGGGCACGATGCAAAATGAACCTTTCTCAATAATGACTAAAATCCCTTTCGAGTTGCGGCTATGGTGGAACGATTTAGGCAAAGAAGGACAAGACGAAGTCAAGAAATATCTGAAAGGTCTCACGTGCTTATTGTAAATCAAGCCTCGGGGTGATATTATAAGAGCATTGGTCACTTGTTGGGACCCGACGCACAATGTCTTCCACTTCTCAGATTTTGAGCTCACCCCAACTCTGGAGGAAATCGCCGGTTACATTGGAAATGCTGAGGTTCCGTTAAGAGGAAAATATTCGGGTGCTCCAAGAGCCATCACGGTGCATCGGTTTTTAGATTCATTAAAGATACCCAGGACAGTCATAATCCATATTTGGAAAAAGGCTTCTGCACTCTGCGCTTCATATACGACAGGTACAGCCACGTGGGAGGGTTTAACAAGACGGACATCAAGCTATGCGGTAAAAATAACCGTCAAAAATGGGATGAGCACAGACTGGTGGCTTTCATGATAACCTTTTTAGGCCTCCTGGTGTTCCCAAGGAAAGACGAGAATATTAATATAAAAGTAGCCGGGATCGTCAGTACCTTGCTTACTCAAGATGAAAGCACTCTTGCGCCTATGATCGTGTCTGACATTTTCTGAGCTCTCACTGCCTGCAAAGCCGGAGGCAACTTTTTTGAGGGGTGTAACTTGTTGCTACAAATGTGGATGACCGAGCATCTATGCCATCGTTCCCAGCTCTTGAGTTATGATTCGTCTGACAAAACCAGTATAAGAGAGTTTTACACAAGGATTGACGGGGTTAGTCTGCCTGAAGGAGTAACAACGTAGATATCATACTTTTGTACTCTCACGGACAGTCAGATAAAGTGTACGTTGGGATGGTTGCATGTTGAAGAAATCATATACATGCCAGCAGCTAGGTCGTATTTTCTTTTGATGGGACTTAAGAGCATCCAACCTTATGCTCCATGTCGGGTTCTGAGACAACTCGGGAGATGCCAAACAGTGCCACGAGAGGAAGATCTTAGTGCTCAAGTAATTGACATTAGCCCTGACGGACAGTTTCCCGAAGCAAAAGTCTGCGGGATTTGGAATGAATGTCAATATCTACAAGCAAATACTTGTGTGCAGGATCGGGCCAAAGGAGAAATGTCGCCGGAATACCTCGCATGGTACAGAAGAGAACTTGAGCATCATAGGCCAGCTAAAAGACCCCACATCTAGGATTTCACGGAATCATCACAAGAACAATGGGGTTGGCTAGCAAAAGAAGAAGGCTATCAGGCTGAAATCGGCAAGCTGAAACAACAGATTGGAGCTCTGAAATTTGAGAACAGTGTGCAAGTTACTGTTGATCAGGGAGAAAAGAACAGGTTGGCCCAAGAAAACAAGGCACTTAGGTCCCAAATCCAGCAAATGAGGATAGCTGCCAATAACCAACAAAGGAGCCGGTCGGACGAGCGGTTGATAAAGGGGTTGAAAAAGGAAATCAGTGAGTGCCGGGATGAGCTGGAAAAATCCGAAGGCACCATAGCGGGACTCCGGGCACAGTGGGTAAAAAGAACAGAAGAACGCCCATTACATGCAACAATTAAAGAAGGATCATGAAAAGACCATTGCTAGTCTGAAAAGAAAAGTGGTCACCCTTGAGGATAAGGCAGCTAAGCAAGCTAAAGCTTTTGAGACCGAAAGCGGATACTGCTATGACTTACTGGCCCGAATGGAAGTAGAAATACAGCAGCTGCAGGATCAGCATCTTCAGGATTCTCATGTGTTGGAGGCTCGCAGTAATCAAGTAGGGCGATTGCTTATAGAAAAGGGTCGAACAAGAGACAGGATTGAGACCATTGCCCACGCCATCCTCAGGAGATGTCGGGCATGTGAAGACATGACCCGCGCTACCTTCTTTTCGGTAGTAATGATTTATGTCAAGCGAACCATGTATGAGCTGGAGCAACTTGAAAGGGATTTGGCACCTAAGCCCGCGGTGAGGCCGAACGATGCCCCACGGGCACCCACTTTTGAAGCACTAATGTATTCATAGATCAAGTCTGTATTTTCCATTTTAGAGTTTGTTGTTTGTCAGTCTGTTTTCTTTTTGCGTCCAAGTATGCTAGTATGTTCGGAGTTTGTATTTTGAGTTTAGTTGGAGTCTGTTATTTTCCATTTCAAAATGTTTAGTTTGTAATAGAATGTTGTGGTATTGAAAGTCTGAAAATTCCCAAAAATTTGTTCCTTTATTTTGGCACTTATTTTCACGAACTACGCCTGGTCTGATTTGTGCGGGGTCACGATACGTAGGAAATCTCCATAGGATTCGACCGTAACCAAGTAAAGAAAAGAAAACAAAGAAAGGGAAAGAAGAAAGGGAAAAACGGAGAGACGAAAAATGAATGAAAATAAGAGAAGAAAAATAAAAGAAAAGAGAATAGCGGAAAAACAAGAAAGGAATAGAATAAATGAGGAAGGAAAGGAAAAAGAGGAGAAAAGAAAGAGAGAAAAGAAAAGAGAAAAGAAAACAAAAGAAAAGAGAAAGCTTACAGTTTGAACTAAGGAAATGTCGGGATGATGCATGCGGTCGAACAAATGCATAATAGAAATGGTTAATTGTATAGGTGCATTCATGCCCAATGTGCGGTTATCCGATCAGTTAAAGCCTAATCGCTAATGGAATTGTTGTCTAAATGTGTGAGTCCAGGCAGGTGATTAGCTGTTTGTCATTTTGGCAACCCATCCATACAACACCCGGTCTAAAGATAAAGTGAACATGACTGGCCCGAAATCTAATACGAGTATCGCTGACCCATATAAAGAAGTAGAAGAAATGGACGTTCATGCAATGAGGGAGGAAATGTATAAGCTGAAGCAACAGATGGCCGAAATGTACCAAGCCTGGGCGAAGGGGTATCCACCGCCAGTTTATCCCGCTAACCCCGCTTATATCCCACCATTGGCTCAGCCTCAGGAGCCACCCACCGTGAATTCATCTCTAGCATTTCCCCTCTACCAACAATGCCAAGGAACCACTTCTCATACATCACAGGCTCCTCCATCCAAACAAGTCTCATACCCTCCACCACCAATCACTCCCATTTTTATAGCACCTCCGCCTGCTACCCTACACCGATCCCCCAGTGAACCTCTATTCCAGACGCACGACAACCAGTATTATCCCCTTGAGCCTACCTTCAAAGTACCAGAACCCTACTCTTATACCCCTCATCTTGATCTCACGGCAGGCATCGAGAAGTCGCCCAAAAACTCTGAACAGGAGGAGATGATCAGAAAGGTCAAAAGCCTGGAGCAATCATTCCAAGACATGAGGGGTTTAGTGGGCCAAGTAAGTGTGGCCTATAAAGATTTATGTTTGTTCCCAGATGTTCAGTTACCGGTCGGGTTCAAGATGCTTAAGTTTGATTTCTACGACGGTCATGGCGACCCAGTAGCACATTTAAGGGGATTTTGTAGCAAGATGAGAGGAGCAGGAGGGAGAGATGAATTGCTGATGGCATATTTCAGCCAAAGTTTGAGCGGATCGGTGTTGGAATGGTACACTAGACAAGACCATAGCAGGTGGTACACCTGGGACGACTTGGCCCAAGCCTTCGCCTGTCAGTTTTATAGTTGAAAGTAGGTAGTAGAATAAGGTAAAAATCATAGTAGTACACTAATTTAAGAACTCGGAATCATTCAATTAGAGAATCAAGGAAGTGCTTTGATAATAGGCTAAATTGTTTAATATAGCCTATGTTTTAGCTCAACTTAAGGATGGTTTACTATTGTAAATGTTCAAATAATGCAAAAATTGGCTCTAATCATGACTTTAATGTCTCACAGGAGTTCAATAAACAAATGAGGATTTATGATGGTAATCAAGTGAAAAATGGAGTCAAATGACAAAAAGTTGAGCAGTAACATCTTAACAAGAGAAAACCCCACTAGCGCGGGTCATGCGCTGGTCATGCGCTCCCGCGCTAGTTCAATTGTTTTGGATAGAAAGAAACCTCACTAGCGCGGGTCATGCGCTGGTCATGCGCTCCCGCGCTAGTCCTGTCCGGGAAATCAATTATTTGGGGGTAAAATTGGAATTCCTTCTTAATCCCACTCAATTTATAAAAAGCAAAGACTCCATTATTGGAAGATCAGCTTTTGAGAGGAAGAAATAATTTTAGAGAGAGAAAGTGAAGGGAAGACTCAATCTTGAAGTGAAGAAAAGAAGGGGATTACAATCTTGAAGCAAGGATTCAAAGAGTTCTTCTAAACTTTCTTCTATTTGTTTGTTAATATTATGTTTAAAACTTTTATTGTTGATTTTTGTATAATTACGAGTAGCTAAAAACTCTAGTATTCTTGGGTCATGGATGTTAGATAATTATGTTATTTGAAGCTTAGATTGATGATCTTGAATTTATCATTATGGGTTGTTTATTTGATTCTGCTTCTAATTATTTTACTGCGTAGCTAACAGTGAAATATTATTTACGAATCTTGAATTAAACTTGACAAAGGAAATTCTTGGTTGCATATAGAATCAAATAGAACAAGTTTTGAATCTCGGGCATCGGGTGAAGAATTCGCAATTAAGATAGACATATACTTAATTGCCTTGTTTGGTTGAAAAATAGAAGTTGAAAATGCATTTGAGTTAATATTAATACCATAGACATATAGGTATTAGTTTAACTTGAATAGATGCATAAGAACTCGAAAGATTCTTATGAATATTATTAACCCTATAATCAATAACCCGGATAATTCAATAAATCCATTTTAAGCTAAAATAGTAGCATAATTTCTAGCAAGTCCATGACCCGGGAATATATTTATCCAAATTGTTATAAACATATTGTGAAATTGGTGTAGTAATTTTGTGTTGAATTATTGTGCAATTATTAAGTAAGTTGTAAATTGGTTCTTTAAATATTTTGTGATAATTTAGCTTGAATTGATAATTGTTTGAGTCTACATCAGTCGATAAGTTGATCACAATTCCTCGTGGGAACGATACTTTACTTACTACTATATTACTTGTCGATCGCGTACACTTGCGTGAGTGTTTTGGTCGCAACAAGTTTTTGGCACCGTTGCCGGAGAATTGAAATTAGCTACTTGACTATTTTAAGATTTTATTAGCTGTTAATAAAAACCTAAATTTTCCATTTACTTTGTTTGTGTTGCGTAGGCTCTTCTCTTGAATGCGGAGGAGTAGAAGCACAAACAACCTCTTCCCTTTTGATCCTGAAATTGAACGAACAATTCATAGAACAAGGAAGGAGTGGGAAGCTAGAAACAGAACAGAAAGAGAGTTGGACATTCAAGTTCAACCACAGCCAACAGTGATGGCAGGTAATCAAGAACGTGCAGTGATAGAAGCAGCAAGGCCAAACCTTGCTAATATGACTCAGGCCATTGTGAAGCCTGAAATCACCGGTCACTTTGAGCTTAAACAGTACATGGTGCAGCTGATATAGTCCACTGGGCAATATGTTGGTCTATCTCATGAAGACCCACAAAGGCACATTCAAAATTTTTTGGAAATAACGGATACTTACAATTATCCAAATGTTTCCAAGGATTATGTTAGGCTGACCTTATTTCCCTTTTCATTATTAGGGGATGCTAGAGAATGGTTGCCAAAAGAGCCAGCTAATTCAATCTACAATTGGGATGATTTAGCAAAGAAATTCCTAATCAAGTTTTCCCCACCAAAAAGATAAAGTTTTTGCGGAGTCAGATTCTTGGGTTTCAACAACGGGATGGTGAAACTCTTCGCCAAGCTTGGGAAAGATACAAGAAACTACTTTGGAATTGTCCTCATCATTGTCAAACTGATGAAGTACTGGGCCATACTTTTGTTGATGGATTAGACGAAACTTCCAAAATGAATCTTGATTCAGCTTGTGGAGGTAGTTGCATGGCAAAACCATACAGTGAAATACAACTTCTGTTGTATAACTTTACTGCTAATGATCATAATTGGCAAGGTGAAGGAGAACCAAGGAGAGCAATGAAACAGAAAGCAGGGTTACTTGAACTGGATGACATTTCCGCCATGAGAGTAGATTTAGCAAAATTGGCAAATCAAATGACCAGAATGACAATGGGACCATCACAACCAATGCAGCAGGTTCAACAAATATTAGTTTGTTGTGAAATGTGTGGTGACAATCACACGAGTGACATGTGCCCCGTGAATCCTGAATCTATTTACTATGTTGGGCAACAAAACAGAGGTCCGATGAATCAACAAGCCCAATATGGGAACACTTACAACCCAAATTGGAGGAATCATCCTAATTTCTCTTGGGGTGGGAATCAACCCAATCAGAATCAATATAGACCCCAAGGAAATTTTAGCCACCTCTGCAGGTAGAAGAAAATACAAATGATTTGTTGAAGAAATTGTTGCAAGACAACCAACAACTCAGAACGGACTTTAGAAATCTTGAAAGACAATTGGGACAACTAGATGCAAATCAAAATACTAGGCATGCAGGTGCTCTTCCAAGTGATACAGAGAAAAAGCCGCAAGTTAGTGCAATTACACTTAGAACTGGAAAGAAATTAGAAGAAGTTCCAAAGAAGAGAAAAGACAAGCATGTACCTGAGGGTGAATTGATTCCCAAAGCAACACAGGAAGTAAGGAAAGATGATACAATTTTAGCACCTGTGAATGTTCCAAGGCCACCACCACCTTTCCCACAAAGATTACAGAAAAAGAATGACGATCGCATGTTCAACAAATTTCTCTCTATGTTGAGTCAGATTCAATTGAATATTCCATTGGTAGATGCGATTCGTGATATTCCAAAATATGCCAAATACATAAAAGACATTGTGGCTAACAAGAGGAGACTGACTGAATTTGAAACAGTTGCACTTACTGAAGAGTGCACTTCAAGGGTCCAAAATAAGCTTCCTCAAAAGCTTAAGGACCCTGGCAGCTTTACTATCCCTGTAAGAATAGGCAATGTTGATGTAGGCCATGCACTTTGTGATTTGGGAGAAAGCATAAATTTGATGCCATTGTCTTTGTACAAACAATTGGGTTTGGGAGCTCCAAAATCCACCACAGTGATGTTGCAACTAGCAGACAGGTCCATAGCTTACCCGGAAGGGGTGATAGAACATGTGCTACTGAAAATTGGGAAATTTATTTTCCCGGCTGATTTCATTATCTTGGATTTTCAGGCCGATGAAAAAGTTCCTATTATATTGGGAAGACCTCTCTTGGCTACAAGTGATGCTATAATTAAAGTAAGATAAGGAAAAATGATCATGAGAGTTGACAACGAGGAAGCTGTTTTTAATGTATATAAAACAATTCAACTTCCTCGGCAGTATGAAGAATTGTCTATGATATCTGTCATGGAGATTGATGAACAACTTGTTACCTCAAGTGTATATTTGCAGGATTCTTTAGAAAAAGCAATTGTGTTGTTTGAAAGTTTGGAGATTAATGATGAGGTTGAGGAGATGAAACATACTTTGAATGCAACATGTGAATATATAAAAGGTTTTAATCCCTTTGAACCTTTGAACAGGCCAGATGGTCCTCTTCTGAAGCCCTTAGTTGAAGAAGCTCCCAAATTGGAATTAAAGCCTTTACCTTCTCACCTTCATTATGTTTATTTGGGTAGTTCTGAAACATTACCTGTTATTATTTCTGCGGATTTGTCTGAATTGCAGGAGGAGAAATTGTTAAGAGTACTACGTGAGCATAAAAGAGCAATTGGGTGGACAATGTCTGACATAAGAGGTATTATTCCAGCTTTTTGCATGCATAAAATTCTTATGGAGGAAGGGCACAAGCCAAGCATAGAACAACAACGCCGCCTAAACCCGAACATGAAAGAGGTGGTAAGAAAAGAAGTGATTAAATGGCTTGATGCAGGTATTGTATTTCCAATATCTGATAGCAAATGGGTAAGTCCAGTCCAATGTGTTCCAAAGAAAGGAGGAATGCCCGTAGTGACAAATGAAAATAATGATTTGATTCCCATTAGAACTGTTACTGGGTGGAGGATTTGCATAAATTATAGAAAATTGAATAATGCCACCCGAAAAGACCATTTTCCCCTTCCCTTTATTGACCAAATGCTTGATAGATTAGCCGGACAGGAATACTACTATTTTTTGGATGGCTACTCGGGATATAATCAAATTATTATAGCCCCAGAAGACCAATAAAAGACCACATTTACATGTCCCTATGGGACATATGCATTTAAAAGAATGCCATTTGGTCTTTGCAATGCACCTGCGACTTTTCAAAGGTGTATGATGGCTATTTTCACTGATATGGTTGAAAGATTTGTGGAAGTATTTATGGATGATTTTTCTGTATTTGGATGTTCTTTTGATGAATGTTTAATGAATCTTGATAAGGTCCTTGCTAGGTGTGAAGAAACAAATTTGGTACTAAATTGGGAAAAATGCCATTTCATGGTACGTGAAGGCATAGTCTTAGGGCATAAAGTGTCCAAGAATGGATTGCAGGTGGATAAATCAAAGGTGGAAGTAATCGAAAAATTACCTCCACCAACATCCGTTAGAGGCATTCGCAGTTTCTTAGGCCATGCGGGTTTTTACCGTCGTTTCATCAAGGATTTTTCAAAAATCTCATCTCCTTTGTGCAGGCTTCTTGAGAAAGGTACATCTTTCAAATTTGATGATGCTTATCTGAAAGCATTTGATGAGCTGAAATGAAGATTAGTTACTGCACCGATTATCATTTCTCTAGATTGGAAACTTCCATTTGAATTGATGTGTGATGCAAGTGATATAGCCATTGGAGTTGTTTTGGGGCAACAGAAAGAGAAAATATTTTGTTCCATTCACTATGCGAGTAGAACTCTTAATCCATCTCAAATGAATCACACTGTTACTGAAAAAGAGTTGCTCGCAGTAGTATGAGCATTTGATAAGTTTAGATCCTATCTAGTGGGGACAAAAGTCATAGTTTACACAGATCACTCAGCTATAAGGTATTTATTTGCAAAGAAAGATGCCAAACGAAGGTTAATTAGATGGGTTCTTATTTTGCAGGAATTTGATTTGGAGATTCGAGATCGAAAGGGAACAGAGAATCAGGTTGCAGATCATTTATCCAGGCTGGAAAATAG
Organism: Nicotiana tabacum; assembly: GCF_000715075.1. Taxonomy (NCBI): domain Eukaryota; kingdom Viridiplantae; phylum Streptophyta; class Magnoliopsida; order Solanales; family Solanaceae; genus Nicotiana; species Nicotiana tabacum. The sequence goes on from NC_134080.1 coordinate 146,851,441, forward strand.
AGGCCATGTCACTGAAGGAGAATCAATCAAAGAAACATTCCCTGACGAACATTTGCTAGCCATCACTTCGGATGAAACCCCGTGGTATGCTGATTATGTGAATTTCATTGCAAGTGGGGTGACTCCACCAGAATTCACAGCTGACCATAGAAGAAGGTTCTTACATGATGTGAGATTTTACATGTGGGACGAGCCTTTTCTATACAAGCAATGTGCAGATCAATTGATAAGAAGGTATGTCCCTGAGGAGGAAATGAATGCAATATTGCATGACTGTCATTCTTCTCTTTATGGAGGTCATCACGGTGGAGACAGAACTGCACAAAAGGTTTTGCAATCAAGTTTTTACTGGCCAAAATTATTGAAAGATGCACATGCTTTTGTTAAAAATTGTGACAGGTACCAAAGAACCGGAACGATCACGAAGAAGCACGAGATGCCTTTACAAAATATTTTGGCAGTAGAGCTCTTTGATGTCTGGGGAATAGATTTCATGGGACCATTTCCGTATTCTAATGGGCACAGATATATTTTGGTTGCAGTGGATTATGTGTCTAAGTGGGTTGAGGCCATTGCTCTTCCTACTAATGATGCGAAGGTAGTGGTAAGTTTTGTGAAGAAACACATTTTCACACGCTTTGGAACTCCAAGGGTGTTGATAAGTGATGGAGGAGCACACTTTTGCAACAAATTGTTGAAAAATGTTCTAGCAAAATATGGTGTAAGATACAGGTTGCTACTGCATATCACCCTCAAACGAGTGGTCAAGTTGAAGTGTCAAACAGGGAGGTAAAACAGATTTTGGAGAAAACTGTGAGCGCAAATAGGAAAGATTGGTCCGGTAAGTTAGAAGATGCATTGTGGGCTTACCCAACTGCATACAAGACTCCAATAGGTACTTCTCCATACAAGTTGGTTTATGGAAAAGCATGTCATTTGCCTGTTGAGATAGAACATAAAGCTTATTGGGCAATCAAAAAGCTAAATATGAATATGGACTTAGTTGGAGAAAAAAGACTGCTACAACTCAATGAACTTGATGAGTTTTGGTTGAATGCTTATGAAAATGGCAAGTTATATAAAGAAAAGTCCAAGAAGTGGCACGACAAACACATCCAACATCGTGAGTTTGAGCCGGGTCAAGAAGTTCTCTTGTTCAACTCAAGGCTAAAGCTTTTTCCTGGAAAGCTTAAGTCCCGTTGGGCAGGCCCTTTTGTTGTAGTAAGTGTAACTCCTCATGGAACAGTTGAATTGCGAAACATTAATTCAACAGGCACGTTCTTGGTAAATGGGCAACGAATTAAACACTATTGGGGTGGTGACATTCAACGTCACAAAACCTCAGTAGATTTAATTGATGTATAATGCAATATGGCGTCGTGCCACGACATTAAATCAGGCGCTGTGTGGGAGGCAACCCACAAATGTATTGTAAATATAGTTAGTAAATGAAAATTTATAATTTGGCCTTCTTAAAAAAAATTAATTAAAAAAAAGAGAGAGAGATACGTTCAGTGATTAGCGCGGGTGCGCATGACTAGCGCATAGCCCGCGCTAATCAGGTTTCCATCTGCCTAACCTTCAGTGATTAGCGCGGGAGCGCATGACTAGCGCATAGCCCACACTAATCAGGTTTCCATCTGCCTAGGGACAAAGTTACTAGCACGGGAGCGCATAACCAGCGCACGACCCGCGCTAGTCACAGGTAACTCCGTTTTTAAATTCCGTTTTACTTCTTTAACTTAATAATACCCTCCATTATTCTTCTTCCAAACTCTCCTAATAGACCCTAACCTTTTTCTTCTTCTTCTTCTTCATCAAATCTCCCCACCTCTTTATTCATCCCATACCCCATCTCTTCTAAGATATGTCTTCTTCATCTTCTTCTTATTAGTTAATTGTTTATATTTTTCAGATTAATTTCGTTTTTATGATGAACGTAGTTTTAATTTTCTATTTTTTTGTTCGATTTTCAATTTCTTTACATATATTTAGTATAATGTCTTCAATTTTTTCCTTGTTTAGTTTTATTATCTAACATTATTATGTGGTTGTCAAGATTGTATATTTTTAGGATAGTTCAATTTTTTTCTTACTTAACATTATAATGTAGCATTTATAGAAGATTTAAACATATGTTTGATGTTTGGTTGGGTTGAGGAAGTGAAAAATTAGGAGTATGGTGGTGTAAAGTAGTGATTGGGTTGGTTGATGGTGAATACATTGTGACATAGGGTTGGAAAAAGCTTAAAACTCAACATGCTCACATTGTGTTTGAAAAAATGCCTTTTTGGAAGAAGTGATGTAACCAACAATGTGGTGAAGTCTAAGTAGCCTGGTTTGGTTACCCAAGTGAATAGGGCTAACTCTAAACTACTTGCAGGTACCATGGCCCCTCGTAAACGCCCAACATCAAGTTCCTCATCCGAACGCCCAGCTACAACAAATGTTGGTGGACGGCCCAGAAAATCAGTTGATACTAGGCCATTCAACAGTCAAAAGTTTGTGTCAGCCAAGGCACAGGACAGATTTAACAAAAAGGAGGAGAAAACAATAGTGGATGAACAAGCAATGGATGCAAATGCTTTGGCTATTAATTGTCCAAACATAGCAAACGAGTTGAGGAGGCGTGGGCTTGAGATATTCTTCGAGGAGCCAATCACAGCGAATGTAATGCTAGCAAGGGAATATTATGCCAACCTTTCGGAACATGATAACTACAATGTTACAGTCCGAAAGAGACAAGTCAATGCATCTATAGAAACAATTCGGGATGTGTACAGGCTACCCCCAGTGGAGGAAGATTACATGGATATGTTCCAGGCATATAACAGCAAGCTAATACCATGGTCCACGTTCACCGACACAATTTGTCGCCCAGATGCAGATATCCAATGGTATAAATATGGGAACAAGTTCCACGCTAATGCCCTGAAGTTCGAGGCCAAATGTTGGTTGTACTTCATCAACAACCGTCTCTTGCCTTCCAAGAATTTGACTGAAGTAAACATCCCTCGAGCTTGCTTAATATGGTATTTCATGAATAGGGCATGGTTTGATGTACCATTGTTGATACATAAAGAAATGTTCCAGAGGGTTAGAATTCAATGCTACGGGTTGTATTACCCATATCTTGTCACCTACTGTGCCTTCGAGCCAATGTACCAAACAATCTTGCTGCAGATGGACGACTAGCTAAAGTCAATCCTTTCACGGCTAAAATGGTCACCACAGGTAAGGAAGTTGTACATCCAACTGAATTGGTTGCTGTTGATTCTGATGACAGTGACGATGAGGAAGTAGAGGAGCAACAAGAAAGAGCTGACGATGTGGAGATGGGAGAAGATGCACAACCTGCACAACCACAAGCTTTTGATGCAGCAGGATCGTCTAGGGCTGGTCGGGGACAAAGGATAGACCGCATGGATTAGGAAATCACTGAAATTAAAACATCAGTGATAGTTCTGGGGAGACGTGTTGATGAAAAACAAGTTCAGCAGAAGAAAACGGAAAGCCGGCTCATGGGTTGGCTTCGTGTAATTGGTCGGGCATGGTGGATTCAGGTTCTGTCTCCGACCAGGAGTGACTCCTCGAGGAAGTATCTTTGCTTCATCTCTTGTTTATAATGAAAGACATGGGGACATGTCTCTCTTTAAGTGTGGGGTGGAGGATTCCTTTAAACATATTTTTAATTGTTCTTAAATGTTTTGGATGGTAGTAATTATTATGGATTTTTAGGTTGTTTCAAATGTTTTGGTGGTGTGGTACAATATATAATGTTTTGGGATTGCGTGACTATTTCACTTTTATTTTTATATGTTTTGGTGATTTAGTATTGTTGGAGTAATTGTTGTCTGTTCTTAAACATTTTCAGTAGATTTTTTTTGGGAGGATTTTTTTCAGTAGATTTTTTTTTAGTAGTTATATTGGCGCGGCCCGATGACGGATTCTTTTATATAGGAGTTCTTGAGGGACTTAGCCCATAGAAAACAACAAAAAGATTTTTGTTTTTTATTTTTAGGTAGTATAACAATTCCCCCTTGGTTTTTCTTTAAGCCGCGGTTCTTTTCCAAGGGTTTATCTTGAACCGGGCATAGGTAGTTTTAAATTTCTTTTTATTTTTTTTATTTGTAGATTAAAATAAGGAGTTATAAGCTATAGAAAAGTGAACCCATAGCGTTGACACACCTGAACACAATAGACCCTAGAGTGTAACGCTTAGTCTTAATTGTTGAATCTCACTGAAAGTGCCTCAATTTGTATGTTTGTACTGAATTGAATGCTCGTAATGGAGTGTCTTGATGAGATGATCTGGAATGAGTCATATGCCATGTGTGTTGAGTATTTGTGTAGTCCATGTGTTGTACTTGTGTCTAGAACTTGCCCGGTATGTGAGTTGAAGCGAAATTTAAGGTGATGCTCGGTTTGAAAAATGATGTTAGGCTTTCTTTGACCTTTTTGAGCTTAATTGCTTATTAAAAATAAAATTTGTCCCTAGTTAACCCTTTTTGAGCCTTCAGACTTTTTGTTTGGCACCCGCATTACAAACCCATACCCTTTTGTTCTTAATTGACATTGTTTTGATCCTTTTACCTCTTAAAGCACTTTATTTGTGAGAAGAGCACTAAAAGAAGTAAGAAGGAAATAAGTGTGGGGTGGCTTTTGAGTGGAATCAATAAAAGGATGAAAGGTGCACTTATGTTGTAAACGAATACACCACTAGCAGAAATTGAGTGACAAGAAAAATTACATTTTGTTTTGCTCTAGCTAGTGGGAATGAATTAATAGAGTGCTTAAAGAAGAAGGGCGTATATGTGGGATGACATTGTGTATAAATGAGAAGTGGGTTGAAGAATTTATGTTGAAAATTGCTCGTGTGATGTGTTTAAGTGCTTAGGGATTGAGTCACTATTCCTAAATACATCCTACCCGTCCCTTAGCCCACTTTACAACCATGAAAAAGTCCTAATTGATTTTGGATTGAGCCAGCCTACATTAGTAGAGATTTACATTAAGGGCAAGCTTATGGTACCAATTGCATGCATGTGACCTCTTTTGTGAGAGTGAGTGATTTCCTTGATATATGTGAATATATGAATTGAATGTGGTGGATTGAACTCAGTTTTTGTTGATGTAATTGTGAGGGCATATGAATCGTGACGGAGAAGCAAGTCTTGATTTCTGTGTAGAGTACTTTGAGGAAGTGTAAATATTGCATGGCACTTGAGAGTTGACTTTGAGGCTAGGATTGTTCACTGCTAGGCGTAATATATGTACAATGTTCTAGGTGTAATGCGTGAGGGGAAATGGTTGAGTGAAGAATTCTCTAAAAAGAATATAGTGGATTGCTCGAGGACTAGCAATAAGCTAAGTGTGGGGTGTTGATAATAGGCTAAATTGTTTAATATATCCTATGTTTTAGCTCAACTTAAGGATGGTTTACTATTGTAAATGTTCAAATAATGCAAAAATTGGCTCTAATCATGACTTTAATGTCTCACAGGGGTTCAATAAACAAATGAGGATTTATGATGGTAATCAAGTGAAAAATGGAGTCAAATGACGAAAAGTTGAGCAGCAACATCTTAACAAGAGAAAACCCCACTAGCGCGGGTCATGCGCTGGTCATGAGCTCCCACGCTAGTTCAATTGTTTTGGACAGAAAGAAACCTCACTAGCGCGGGTCATGCGCTCCCACGCTAGTCCTGTCCGGGAAATCAATTATTTGGGGATAAAATTGGAATTCCTTCTTAATCCCACTCAATTTACAAAAAGCAAAGACTTCATTATTGGAAGATCAACTTTTGAGAGGAAGAAATAATTTTAGAGAGAGAAAGTGAAGGGAAGACTCAATCTTGATGTGAATAAAAGAAGGGGATTACAATCTTGAAGCAAAGATTCAAAAAGTTCTTCTAAACTTTCTTCTATTTGTTTGTTAATATTATGTTGAAAACTTTTATTGTTGATTTTTATATAATTATGAGTATCTAAAAAATCTAGTATTCTTGGGTAATGGATGTTAGATAATTATGTTATTTGAAGCTTAGATTGATGATCTTGAATTTATCATTATGAGTTGTTTATTTAATTCTGCTTCTAATTATTTTATTGCATAGCTAATAGTGAAATATTATTTATGAATCTTGAATTAAACTTGACAAAGGAAATTCTTGGTTGCATATAGAATCAAATAGAACAAGTTTTGAATCTCGGGCATCGGGTGAAGAATTCGCAATTAAGATAGACATATACTTAATTGCCTTGTTTGGTTGAAAAATAGAAGTTGAAAATGCATTTGAGTTAATATTAATACCATAGACATATAGGTATTAGTTTAACTTGAATAGATACATAAGAACTCGAAAGATTCTTATGAATATTATTAACCCTATAATCAATAACCCGGTTAATTCAATAAATCCATTTTAAGCTAAAATAGTAGCATAATTTCTAGCAAGTCCATGACCCGGGAATATATTTATCAAAATTGTTATAAACATATTGTGAAATTGGTGTAGTAATTTTGTGTTGAATTATTGTGCAATTATTAAGTAAGTTGTAAATTGGTTCTTTAAATATTTTGTGATAATTTAGCTTGAATTGATAATTGTTTGAGTCTACATCAGTCGATAAGTTGATCACAATTCCTCGTGGGAATGATACTTTACTTACTACTATATTACTTGTCGATCGCATACACTTGCGTGAGTGTTTTGGTCGCAACAGACCCCCCGATGAAAGAGAGTGAAATGGTTGATTATTTCTTGCAGGCTTTGGAGCCCACCTATTTTGGTCATTTGGTGTTAGCAGTGGGCAAGTCCTTTAATGAAGTGGTGAAAATGGGAGGCATGGTTGAGGAGGGACTCAAATCCAATAAGATCATGAGTTATTCAGCAATAAAAGCAACCACCCAAGCCATTCAAAACGGCACTGGGGGTGTGCTTGGGAAGAAGAAGAAAGAAGAGGTTGCAACTGTCGAATCCGGAGTATGGTCCAGGTCTAGAAGCCCTTCACCCTATTACAACCAACCCAGACCCCACCACTCAAATTACCCGTATACCCCATATGGCTCTTCTCAACACTATTATCCACCATCAGAGCCACACTTTTCCATCCATCATGCCCAAACTTATACCCAGCCTCCGGCTCACGCGCAATGGCGTGCGCCGGCTACCCAAAACACATACCCAGTTCCACAAAACACATACCCACACCCAAGGGTTTATAGGCCAGGATCCGGCTTCCGCCTAAACCAGGCTTTCAGAAACGAGAGAATGCAGAAACAGAAAATATTCACTCCGCTGGGAGAATCCTATACCACTCTTTTCCACAAACTGAGACAGGTAGGCCTGTTGAACCCGGTTGAGGCCAAAATGCCAAATCCCCTTCCTAGAAATCTGGACCATTCAGTGAACTGTGAGTATTGTTCAGGGGCTCCCGGACATGATACTGAGAAATGTTGGAAATTGAAAACTGCTGTGCAAGAGCTTATTGACACAAACAGGATTGAGGTTCGGGCCCCGGAGGCGCCCAATATCAACCAGAACCCGTTGCCAGCGCATCATGAGGCCAACATGATTGAAGTGATACATAAGGGAGCAGAGTTTAAGAAGCCCTCACAGGCAGTCATGACGATCCGTTCTAGTGAAGCCAAAGTGAATGAAAAGTTAGCTAGTGTGAAATCATCGGTTCAGTTGAAAAGAAAAGAAAAGATCTTCCGTTGTTGTGAAGAAACCAAAGCCGATTAAGGTAGTGGTTCGGGGTGTATCAAGCATACCTGCGGCAGTCATGAAGGGGGCTCACATAGAACCAGTTGTCATAAAGCCAGTAACCCAGTTACCAGTGATTGACAGTAAAGCCGTTCCGTAGAAGTATGAACAGGTAGTTGTGACCTACAAGGGGAAGGAAATCAAAGAGGAAGTCTGTGAAACACAAGGTTTAACTCACTCGGGACGTTGTTTTGCCCCCGAAGAGTTGAGACATGCTAGGGCTCCCAAGGAAAATCCATCGCCAGTTAAGAAAGCTATTACGGAGGAAGAGGCAGAAGAGTTCTTGAAAAAGATGAAAGTGCAAGATTATTCTATTGTTGAGCAGCTAAGAAAAACACCAGCCCAAATCTCGTTGCTTTCATTGCTTATCCACTCGGATGAACATCACCGGGCTCTAATGAAGATATTGAACGAAGCTCATGTCCCCGATAAAATTTCAGTGAATCATTTGGAAAAAATCGCGAACAAAATCTTTGAGGTAAACAGAGTGACATTTTCTGATGATGAATTGCCCGTGGAGGGTACAGAACATAATAAAGCTCTTTATTTGACCGTGAAATGTGAAGATTCGGTAGTCACTCGAGTACTGATTGATAATGGGTCCAGTGCCAATATCTGTCCTTTGTCTACATTGAACAAGTTAAAGGTTGATGATGACAGAATTCATAAGAATAGCATCTGTGTTTGGGGGTTTGATGGTGGTGGTACAGACACAGTGGGTGACATCATACTTGAATTGACAATTGGTCCGTTCGAGTTCACCATGGAGTTTCAGGTGTTAGACGTGGCGATGTCTTATAATCTTTTGTTGGGGCAACCATGGATCCACGCTGCCAAAGCAGTGCCTTCTACACTACATCAGATGGTTAAATTCGTGTGGGATAGACAAGAGATCGTAGTACATGGGGAAGACAACATGAGCATTGTAAGTGATACCATCGTACCCTTCATAGAGACTGATGATGATAAAGGGCCGTGGGTTTACCAGGTTTTTGATACAGTCTCGGTAGAAAAGGTTCCTAAAGGAAAAAGCGTCCCGGTCCCTAGAATAACAACTGCAACTGTCATGGTAGCCTCTGAAATGTTGAAAAACGGGTTTGTACCAGGCAAAGGTTGGGTGCTGATTTGCAAGGTATTGTTCAGCCAGTTTATTTGCCCAAGAATCTGGATACCTTTGGGCTGGGTTTCAAGCCTACGGTGGCGGATGTAAGACGAGCCCGCAAGATGAAGAAAAGAGGCTGGGTTCTTCCCAAACCAATTCCACGTCTGTCCAGGTCCTTCGTCAGGCCAAGTATCGGGAAACAATTATTGGCAAAGGTGTCTGGTCCACTGATTGGTGCGGATGAGAACTTGGAGAAAGGGCTTGAGAAGGTATTTGCTGAGGTGAACATGGTTGAGGCCGGGGAAGGGTCAAGTAAAACAGATATACAGTACATTGGGCCACATGCTAATGTCAGCAACTGGGAAGCCACTCCTCTTCCATCTCGGAGGGAGTCGCGGTAGTGGGTTTTGTTTTCCTTTTGTTCACCTGGATTATTCCAGGGTTTGTAATTCAGTTGCTATGTTCCGCCCGTTTGGATGAGTTAAAACCCTGTTATCTTTACATTCAATGAAATGCAATTCCTTTTCTTTCTTAATTCCTAATTTTGTTTCCATTTCTTTTTCTTTTCTTTTCTGTACAGTTCTTTTTATGCTGATATCGATGACATGACATGCACGAGGAATCTTCGGCCCAGTTTTAAAAGCCAATCTAACTCAGAAATAATAGTGCCAGAAATCGAGTGTGATGATGAGTTGGAATATGATGATGACGAGGCCTATGAGGAAGTTAGTAAAGAATTAAGTCACTTTGAAGAAAAACCCAAACCTAACCTAAATGACACAGAAGCAGTTAATCTAGGGGACCTAGACAATGTTCGTGAAACTAAAATAAGTGTTCATTTGGAGCCACAGCTCAAGGAAGGGATAATCAAAGCATTGTTCGAGTACAAGGATGTTTTTGCATGGTCATATGATGATATGTCAGGTCTAAGTACCAATTTAGTGGTTCACAAATTACCCACTGACCCGGCATTCCCTCCTGTCAAGCAGAAGTTGAGAAAGTTCAAAACGGACATAAGTGTAAAGATCAAAGAAGATATTACCAAGCAGTTCGATACGAAGGTCATTCGGGTTACATGATATCCCACCTGGTTAGCTAATGTTGTGCCTATGTCGATTATCGGGATCTTAACAAGGCAAGTCCAAAAGACAATTTTCCGCTGCCGAACATCCACATATTGATTGATAATTGTGCCAAACATGAAATTGGTTCTTTTGTGGATTGTTACGGGGGTTATCATCAGATTTTAATGGACGAGAAAGATGCATAAAAGACGACATTCATCACGCCATGGGGAACATACTATTATCGGGTCATGCCATTTGGTTTGAAAAATGCTGGGACAACTTATATGAGAGCAATGATAACAATATTCTATGATATGATACACAAGGAAATCGAGGTGTATGTGGACGATGTGATTGTAAAGTCTAGACAGCAATCTGACCATGTCAGGGATCTAAAAAATTCTTCCAAAGGCTTCACAAGTACAATCTCAAGCTTAATCCTGTAAAGTGCGTGTTCGGGGTGCCGTCTAGAAAGTTGTTGGGGTTCGTAGTCAGCCACCGGGGTATTGAACTGGATCCATCAAAAATTAAGGCCATCCATGAATTACCACCTCTGAGGAACAAGACTGAGGCGAAGAGTTTGCTGGGGAGATTGAATTATATCAGCAGGTTCATCGCCCAACTCACGACAACTTGTGAGCCTATCTTTAAGCTGTTAAAGAAATACGTTGCGGTCAAGTGGACAAACGAATGTCAGGAGGCGTTTGATAAGATAAAGGGGTATTTGTCAAATCCACCCGTGTTGGTTCCGCCAGAATCAGGGCGACCTTCAATTCTATATTTAACGGTATTGGACAATTCGTTCGGCTGTGTATTGGGTCAACATGATATCACTGGAAGGAAGGAGCAGGCCATCTATTACCTCAGCAAGAAGTTCACACCCTACGAGGTTAAGTATACTCATCTTGAAAGGACATGTTACGCCCTAACTTGGGTGGCACAAAAGCTGAAACACTATTTGTCATCTTATACTACTTACCTCATATCTCGTTTGGACCCGTTAAAGTATATATTTCAGAAGCCTATGCCCACAGGGAGGCTTGCAAAGTGGCAGATCCTGCTCACAGAGTTTGACATTGTCTACGTGACTCGGACTGCGATGAAAGCACAGGCCTTGGCGGACCATCTGGCCGAGAATCCGGTTGATGAAAATTATGAACCTTTGAAGACTTATTTCCCTGATGAAGAGGTGATGCATGTTGAAGAGTTGGAACAAGTTGAGAAGCCAGGATGGAAACTTTTCTTTGATGGGGCCGCAAACATGAAAGGCGTGGGAATAGGAGCGATGCTTATTTCTGAAACAGGGCAACATTACCCTGTTACAGCTCAGCTTCGTTTTTATTGTACGAACAACATGGAAGAATATGAGGCATGTATCTTGGGGTTGAGATTAGCTGTAGATATGGGTGTCCAGGAAGTCTTGGTCATGGGTGGCTCGGACCTACTGGTACACCAGATTCAAGGAAAATGGGAAACACGAGACTTAAAGCTTATACCGTACCGACAATGTTTGCATGAGTTTTGTCAGCGATTTCAGCCAATAGAATTCAAGCACATTCCAAGGATTCATTATGAAGTTGCCGATGCGTTGGCTACTCTGGCATCAATGTTACACCATCCGGATAAGGCTTATGTGGACCCTTTGCAGATTCAGGTCCGCGATCAGCACGCTTATTGTAATGTAGTGGAAGAGGAAGTTGACGGTGAGCCATGGTTTCATGACATCAAGGAATATATCAGGATGGGTGTGTATCCGATACAGGCCATAGGTGATCAGAAATGAACAATTCGACGGTTGGCAAGCGGGTTTTTCCTTAGTGGAGGAGTGTTGTACAAAATAACTCCAGACCTCGGGTTATTGAGGTACATGGATGCGAGGCAGGCTACATCTATCATGACTGAGGTACATTCGGGAGTCTGTGGACCGTATATGAGCGAATATGTTTTGGCAAAGAAGATCATACGGGCAGGTTACTATTGGCTTACTATGGAGCGAGATTGTATCAGTTTCGTACGTAAGTGTCATTAGTGCCAAGTTCATGGAGACTTGATTCATTCTCCGCCATTAGAACTATATACGATGTCCGCACCATGGCCTTTTATTGCCTGGGGCATGGATGTTATTGGGCCAATTGATCCAGCAGCGTCAAATGGGCACATGTTTATTCTGGTAGCTATAGATTATTTTACCAAATGGGTGGAATCCAAGACGTTCAAGTCTGTGACCAGGAAAGCTGTGGTGGATTTTGTGCATTCGAACATTATTTGTCAGTTTGGGATACCGAAGGTGATTATCACAGACAATGGGGCTAATCTTAATAGTCATTTGATGAAGGAGACATGTGAGCAGTTCAAGATTACTCATCGTCATTCTACTCCATACCGCCCTAAGGCAAATGGTGCGGTTGGGGCAGCCAATAAGAATATAAAGAAATACTCCGGAAAATGGTGGAAGGATCTAGACAGTTGCATGAAAAGCTACCTTTTGCGTTATTGGGATACCGCACCACTGTTCGTACCTCGGTGGGGGCAACTCCTTACTCTTTGGTGTATGGAACGGAAGCAGTGATACCCGCAGACGTGGAAATCCCGTCTCTCCGAATCATAGTAGAGGCTGAGATCGATGATGATGAATGGGTGAAAAGCCGCTTTGAGCAGTTGAGTTTGATTGACGAGAAGAGATTGGCATCAGTGTGTCATGGTCAACTGTACCAACAAAGAATGGCAAGAGCGTACAACAAGAAAGTGCATCCGAGGAAGTTTGAAGTCGGACAGTTAGTGTTAAGACGTATTTTGCCTCATTGGGCAGAAGCAAAAGGAAAGTTTTCTCCAAATTGGTAGGGACCATTTGTCGTAACCAGAGTATTGTCTAATGGTGCACTATATTTGACAGATATAGAAGGAAAATGTGTAGAAATGGCCATCAATTCCGATGCGATCAAGAGATACTATGTATGATTTCTTTATTTTGATTGTACTTGTTTGTATTTGGCATACTTTAAAGATTGAAATGACGAAGGCATTTTGTTCTGCTATCTAAACACTTTTACCCCTTGTCATCCCTTTGAGCCTTACTTATTTTCTTTCATATCCCTCTTTCGGAACCAATGTCACCATTAAGAAACGCGAGTGCAGAAGAAAAGAAAATGAAAATAAAAAAAAAAAGAAAAGAAAGAAAAGTGAAAAGAAAGGAATAAAAGAAGGAGAAGAAAAGAAGAAGAAAATTGAAAGTGAAAAGGAAAAAGAAAAGAAAAAAAAGAAAAGAAAATGAAGAAAAGAAAGGAAAAGAAGAGCGGAAAAGAAAAAAACAACAACAACGTAGTCTCCATGACGTGAACTACGTTTGACTTGATCCCAAAAGGGTACGTAGGCAGCCTCTCTGAGGTTCAGTCATACCAAAATAAAATTCAAAAGTCCCCAAGCAAGAAACTGGGGCAGAAGTCGTGGTTGTTGTAAGATATCTAATTTCGAAAGTTGTAATTTTAACCCTTTCTTTCTAGCCCCGTCCAAAGCCCACATTACGGTCCAAAGAAAGACCTTCTGATCAGTCTCTGAGAAATGCCAAGTCAAGTAGGTAAATGTAATTCATGTCTGGGGAAACACTCTGGTTCAAGCAAGAAAAGCAAAAAGATAAAAATGAGAGAGTCTTATTGGTGAAAACCTGCACAGGTACCGTAAGGCGACGGGAGTTGAGAGAAAGAATAAAATGAGAGAGTCTTATTGGTGAAAACCCTCGCGGGCACCTTGAGGAAAAAGTGAGTTGAAAAATGATTAATGAAGAAAGGTCTGTTGGTGGAAAATTGTTTCGAGGCACCACAAGATGAACAGGGCTAAGGTTTGGATAAAGTAATCAAGTGATGGAAATTCTGGGGCAACAAAGGGTGGTGACCAAGGGTTGGTTAGTTGGACAGATTGGGCCGATTAGTCCGAAATGCTTGTCATGACGATTGGTACCGGCTGTTCCGGTCAGATAAGTTTCTTTCCCCTTTTCTTTTTAGCAGTCATCCAGTTTTGGATTCTTCTTATCCTTAACTAGTAAACTCATTGCATTTCATTCTCTTTGGGGGTTTTATCTGTCTAAAATGTTTCAATGTCAGTTTTGTTCAAATCAAGTGGAAAGGGATTTCAAAACTCACTACCAGATTTCGGAAAGTGTAAAGCGCGATGTGGTCAGAGCATGTCAAAAACAATGTGATGAAAGGTGGAATACAGGGAATCACCGGAAGTGTCATCGGTGGAATGATTGGGAAATGTCGTGGGAAGTGCAAAAGTTCATAAAAAGGGTCAGAGGTGTGAAACAACAACATGGGTACAGAACACACGGTTTGTCAGAGTCAGGGGTTTGAAAGTCAAGAAGAAAGGCAAGCGATTCAAGGCCAGTTCGGGAAGCCAGTCGGAACAAAACAATGCAGCAGGTAGATCTCCAGCGAGAATGCCACCAACTAACCACCATTTTTGAACTGACAAAATTTTCTTTGATTAAAACAGGGGCAGAAAAAGTTCGTTTGTTTTAGAGGAAATATCTGTGGAGAAAGGCAGTCACCAAAAAGTTACCAAACTGGGGCAGAAAATTTTCTTTGTTTTTGTCTATTTTATGATGTCAGGAGCCCACCTAGAGAGAAGGGAATACATTTCAAGTCAGCAGTCAGGAGCCCGCCTGGAGAGCAGGGAATACATTTCAAGTTGAAGTAAGGAGCCCGCCTGGAGAGCAGGGAATATATTTCAAGTCAGCAGTCAGGAGCTCGCCTGGAGAGCAGGGAATACATTTCAAGTCAGCAGTTAGGAGCCCGCCTGGAGAGCAGGGAATACATTTCAAGTTGAAGTCAGGAGCCCGCCTGGAGAGCAGGGAATACATTTCAAGTCAGCAGTCAGGAGCCCGCCTGGAGAGCAGGGAATACATTTCAAGTCAGCAGTCAGGAGCCCGCTTGGAGAGTAGGGAGTACATTCAAGTTAGCAGTCAGGAGCCCGCCTAGAGAACAAGGGAGTACAATTTAAGTTTTAGCTTTCAGAGTCTTTGCTTTGTTTATTGTGAAGACAGGAGCCCGCCTGGAGAGCAGGGAATACATTTCAAGATTCAGCAGTCAGGAGCCCGCCTGGATAACAGAGGAATACATTCAAGTTCAAGGTCAGCAGTCAGGAGCTCGCCTGGATAACAGAGGAATACATTCAATTTCAAGATTCAGCAGTCAGAAGCCCGTCTGGATAACAGAGGAATACATTCAATTTCAAGATTCAGAAGTCAGAAGTCCGCTTGGAGAGTAGAGACATACAGTTCAAGTTTCAGTAATCGGGAGCCCACCCGTACAACAAGGGAATACATTCAAGTTCAGCAATTTGAAGAAAGGAGCAACACCTCAGTTTGAAAGTGAATAATGAAGAAAGGTCTGTTGGTGGAAAATTGTTTCCAGGTACCACAGGATGAACAAGGCTATGGTTTGGATAAAGTAATCAAGTGATGGAAATTCTGGGGCAACAAAGGGTGGCGACCAAGAGTTGGTTAGTTGGACAGATTGGGCCGATTAGTCCGAAATGCATGTCATGACGATTGGTACCGGCTATTCCGGTCAGATAAGTTTCTTTCCCCTTTTCTTTTTAGCAGTCATCCAGTTTTGGATTCTTCTTATCCTTAACTCGTAAACTCATTGCATTTCATTCTCTTTGGGGGTTTTATCTGTCTAAAATGTTTCAATGTCAGTTTTGTTCAAAGCAAGTGGAAAGGGATTTCAAAACTCACTACCAGATTCCAGAAAGTGTAAAGCGCGATGTGGTCAGAGCATGTCAAAAACAATGTGATGAAAGGTGGAATACAGGGAATCACCGGAAGTGTCATCGGTGGAATGATTGGGAAATGTTGTGGGAAGTGCAAAAGTTCAGAAAAAAGGTCAGAGGTGTGAAACAACAACATGGGTACAGGACACACGGTTTATCAGAGTCAGGGGTTTGAAAGTCAAGAAGAAAGGCAAGCGATTCAAGGCCAGTTCGGGAAGCCAGTCGGAACAAAACAATGCAGCAGATAGATCTCCAGCAAGAATGCCACCAACTAACCACCATTTTTGAACTGACAAAATTTTCTTTGATTAAAACAGGGGCAGAAAAAGTTCGTTTGTTTTAGAGGAACTCTCTGTGGAGAAAGGCAGTCACCAAAAAGTTACCAAACTGGGGCAGAAAATTTTCTTTGTTTTTTGTCTATTTTGTGATGTCAGGAGCCCGCCTGGAGAGAAGGGAATACATTTCAAGTCAGCAGTCAGGAGCCCGCCTGGAGAGCAGGGAATACATTTCAAGTTGAAGTCAGGAGCCCGCCTGGAGAGCAGGGAATACATTTCAAGTCAGCAGTCAGGAGCCCGCCTGGAGAGTAGGGAATACATTTCAAGTCAGCAGTCAGGAGCCCACCTGGAGAGCAGGGAATACATTTCAAGTTGAAGTCAGGAGCCCGCCTGGAGAGCAGGGAATACATTTCAAGTCAGCAGTCAGGAGCCCGCCTGGAGAGCAGGGAATACATTTCAAGTCAGCAGTCAGGAGCCCGCCTGGAGAGCAGGGAATACTTTCAAGTTAGCAGTCAGGAGTCCTCCTAGAGAAAAAGGGAGTACAATTTAAGTTTTAGCTTTCAAAGTCTTTGCTTTTTTTATTGTGAAGACAGGAGCCAGCCTGGAGAGCAGGGAATACATTACAAGATTCAGCAGTCAGGAGCCCACCTGGATAACAGAGGAATACATTCAAGTTCAAGGTCAGCAGTTAGGAGCCCGCCTGGATAACAGAGGAATACATTCAATTTCAAGATTCAGCAGTCAGGAGCCCGCCTGGATAACAGAGGAATACATTCAATTTCAAGATTCAGAAGTCAGGAGTTCACCTGGAGAGCAGAGACATACAGTTCAAGTTTCAGTAATCGGGAGCCCACCCGTACAAAAAGGGAATACATTCAAGTTCAGCAATTTGAAGAAAGGAGCAACACCTCAGTTTGAAAGTGATTAATGAAGAAAGGTCTGTTGGTGGAAAATTGTTTCGATGCACCACAGGATGAACAAGGCTATGGTTTGGATAAAGTAATCAAGTGATGTAAATTCTGGGGCAACAAAGGGTGGCGACCAAGAGTTGGTTAGTTCGACAGATTGGGCCGATTAGTCCGAAATGCATGTCATAATGATTGGTACCGGCTGTTCCGGTCAGATAAGTTTCTTTCCCCTTTTATTTTTAGCTGTCATCCAGTTTTGGATTCTTTTTATCCTTAACTCGTATACTCATTGCATTTCATTCTCTTTGGGGGTTTTATCTGTCTAAAATGTTTCAATGTCAGTTTTGTTCAAAGCAAGTGGAAAGGGATTTCAAAACTCACTACTAGATTCCAGAAAGTGTAAAGCGCGATGTGGTCAGAGCATGTCAAAAACAATGTGATGAAAGGTGGAATACAGGGAATCACCGGAAGTGTCATCGGTGGAATGATTGGAAAATGTCGTGGGAAGTGCAAAATTTAAGAAAAAGGGTTAGAGGTGTGAAAAACAACATGGGTACAGAACACTCGGTTTGTCAGAGTCAGGGGTTTGAATGTCAAGAAGAAAGGCAAGCGATTCAAGGCCAGTTCGGGAAGCCAGTCAGAACAAAACAATGCAGCAGATAGATCTCCAGCAAGAATGCCACCAATTAACCACCATTTTTGAACTGACAAAATTTTCTTTGATTAAAACAGGGGCAGAAAAAGTTTGTTTGTTTCAGAGGAACTCTCTGTGGAGAAAGGCAGTCACCAAAAAGGTTTGCTTTTTTTTTTAAAAATTTTCAGGACCCTCCTGGAAAATGGGACCTAGTTTAAAGTTCAGAAAAAGCATAATCTAGCATAAATGTATCCCAAAAATATAAGTCAGCTTAGAAGATTACATGTTCGAGATAGGATTCAATTAGGAGTTTCTAGGACCCTCCTGAATAATGGGACTTAGCTTTAAGATTTCGATTAGATATCAACATTTAGCGTAAACTCTGCTATAGGGTAGTATAATTCAGCCATAAAAGTCGTCAATCTTAAGATAAAAGTTGACTTTTGATTTTCAGGACCCCCCTGGATAATGGGGAGTAGTTTAAAGATTCTCTTAGATAGAAAGATTTAGCAGAAGTCACACCCGTAGAAGATATAACTTAGATTTAAAATTGTCGTTTAGTTAAGAGTTGTCAGGACCCCCCTGCATAATGGGACCTAACTTTCAAATTCTTAGTAATATTTGGTAATATGATTCTGTTTAACACTAACATATGTGCCCAGTTACCAAACTGGGGTAGAAAATTTTCTTTTTTTTGTCTATTTTGTGAAGTCAGGAGCCCGCCTGGAGAGCAGGGAACACATTTCAAGTTAGCAGTCAGGAGCCCGCCTGGAGAGCAGGGAATACATTTCAAGTTGAAGTCAGGAGCCCGCTTGGAGAGCAGGGAATACATTTCAAGTCAGCAGTCAGGAGCCCGCCTGGAGAGTAGTGAATACATTTCAAGTTGAAGTCAGGAGCCCGCCTGGAGAGCAGGGAATACATTTCAAGTCAGCAGTCAGGAGCCCGCCTGGAGAGCAGGGAATACTTTCAAGTTAGCAGTCAGGAGCCCGCCTGGAGAACAAGGGAGTACAATTTAAGTTTTAGCTTTCAAAGTCTTTGCTTTGTTTATTGTGAAGACAGGAGCCCGCCTGGAGAGCAGGGAATACATTTCAAGATTTAGCAGTCAGGAGCCCGCCTGGATAACAGAGGAATACATTCAAGTTCAAGTTCAGCAGTCAGGAGCCCGCCTGGATAACAGAGGAATACATTCAATTTCAAGATTCAGCAGTCAGGAGCCCGCCTGGATAATAGAGGAATACATTCAATTTCAAGATTCAGCAGTCAGGAGGCCGCCTGTATAACAGAGGAATACATTCAACTTCAAGATTCAGCAGTCAGGAGTCCGCCTGGATAACAGAGGAATACATTCAATTTCAAGATTCAGAAGTCAGGAATCCGCCTGGAGAGCAGAGACATACAGTTCAAGTTTCAGTAATCGGGAGCCCACCCGTACAACAAGGGAATACATTCAAGTTCAGCAATTTGAAGAAAGGAGCAACACCTCAGTTTGTAGTTTGCAATGGCAACAAGGGATTTTACCAAGAAAACACAAGACAACAAGGCAACGAGGAAGTACAACAACAAGTTTGAAGAATTTAGATAGGATTTTGTAATTCATAGGTCATAGTTTAGTTTAGCTTCTTTTATTTTGCCATGGTGTAATAAGGAAGGTCAGCAAGCAGTAGCAGCAGCAATCGCAGTGAAATCATAGCTCATGGTAGTCCCAGCTACCAGACACTCCTGAACTATACTGACCTAATTCCTGTTTAGCCCAGGATATGTAGGCAACCTCTGAAGCAGGGTGCGGTCAACTTTTTCCAAAAATGCTTCACACGGAATATGCGAACGGGCAAAAATCACTCGTTTCCGCTCACTTATCTTTGCACGGAAACTCTTCGTGTTTCCGGGCAAAGAGGGGCAGCTGTGAGCACGTGATTTTTGCCCTAAGCTAATTATTCCCAAAAATTCAAACAAAACAATTTCTTTATTTTTACAATTTTTGTGAATTTTGGCGTCACTTTCTGATAGTTGTTTGCATTTTATTTGTGCATGTTAATTCACATAAAAATACAAAATTATGCATTTAGGATATAAGTTCATATTTTAGGATTAAGTAGGGGTTAATTTTTTTGTAACAAAATATAAAAATCACAAAAATAGTCCACTTTGCATTTTAATCATTTTAGTTGTGAATTTGCCGTGAAATAGGTTTTAAATAATTTTAGAATTTAATTAATTTAGATTTGACATCTATTAGGATTTTTATTTTTAATTGTGCATCCTCATAAAATTAGGGAAAAAAATAAAACAAAAATACAAAATGAAAAATGAGTAAAAGAAATAAAAAGAACAAAAAAGGGGGGGGGGAATAAATAAAGAGGGCTGCTCACAATTGGGCCATTTCAATTAAATTCACCCAGCCCAAAGAAAAATTCAGACCAAACACACCCCAGAAACCGGCCCAAACCCGTCCCTCCACCCGGTCCGCCCCTCTTGCCCTCGAAACGATGTCGTTTTGTTCCCAGTTGATCCGGACCGTCGAGGTTATCAGATCTAACGACCAGGACTCCCCCTCATTGAGTATATTAGTGTTCGAAGTTAGCCCACCCCTCTCAGACCCCCCCCTCGTCCATCTCTAATCTAAAACCCTAAAAACCAGCCACCCCCATATTCTTTCACCGGAGCTCGCCGGCAGTGAACGACACCTACTCCAAATTACCCCAAAATAACACCACGAGACCTCCTCTTCTCCATCGTCATGAATCCACCACCCGTTTCCTTCAAATCCAGCCCTAGCTCATCGAATCCTCGATCAAAGATTCTCCGGCCAAAACCCAAAGTAACCCAATCACCACCAAATTAACACCATGTGACCGCCTGGGCCTCCTCTACCTAACCCCCATAGCCCTGTCTCTCGAATCTACCTAGAACAGCTCGAATATCAAATCAAAGGTTTCCGACCAAAACCCTAATGAAAAATCTCCATGATTTCGAACCCTAACAACCCTAACCAGGGGTTTTCTTATGAAAACACGTGGTTAAGGATGTTACGGGTCAGAAATTTCGGGGGATTTGGAGAAACAACCACTGGCCGGAGCTCTTTGTTGGTATTTTTTTTATTTTCAATTTCTTTTTCCTTTTCTGATTTTCTGCATGTGTGAATTCCATGGTCAATGTCTAGTTTAATTTGCGTTTTAAATTTTTGTCAATATTGTTCTAATCTTGTGTCCTGATTTTTTGTGATTAAGTCTAGTTGTTTGTTTGATTTTAATATGTTCCAATTCCTGATCTTAGTTTGATTTTAGTTAAGCCGTTGATAATTTGTTAATTAGTTTTACTAAGTTTTGCTTGAATTAATTTCTGGTGTTCCTTTAGTTTAGGTTAATTACTAATTAGTTCAGTTTCAGTTTAATTAATCATCATGGTTTGTTGAATTTGGTTATAGTTGATAGTTTAATTTGGTCATTAATTCTGAGTTCAATTGCTAGACTCAATAAGAGTTTAAATCGGGATAGATGCATGGTTTAGGAAAATGTTTGGTTATAAATGTACTTTCAGTTTAAGTTCAGGGGTAGTTTAGGCATGGAAAAGGGTTGTTTTGTTAAAGAATAGTAATTTTAAAACCAAAATAAGGGTAGTATAGGTATTCTAGCGGTAGAAGAACACCATATGGCCTTCTAGAAGGGGACCTTGGTGTAAGTTTCAGTTTTTTAGAAGCAGTAACTTGAGTAACAAGTTAGGAAATGAGGGTGTTAACTTGTGTAATAAGTTAGAAAACAAGGGACTAATAGGCAATTGAAAATCTGAAGCTTCCCCTTAGTTTTGCCTATAAAAGGCAGTCTTTATTGCTTTGTTGAGAGAGTTTTGGAACCCAAAAAATTTCCCCCCAAAGTATCCTCAAGCTCCACATATCTGAAATTCAAATTCACATCCAAAACTCCTTTAGATCTTAGTTTTCTTCAAAGAAAAACCAAAAATAATAGAAAACTGTAAAAAAAAAACTATTGTTTCATTAAAAATGAAGATGAATTTCAACCTTTAGCTATTGGTTTACACTTTTTAGTTCAGTTCTGGTAATTTGAAGGTTCAGAGGTGTCTTTATTTGAGGTCGAGTAGCTTTGGAGTCAACCAGTTTGCTTTGGTCATCTGCTGGTGCTGTGTTTCTGTGAAGTTACCTGTTTTTTTTGTGAAGTGATTTTGGTTCAAAATTGTCTCTATTGCTGCTGTGTGTGACTGTTGGATACTAGCTACTGATCTCCTCTTCTTCTGGTGTAATTCAATTCCCATGTACACGTCGCGAATCTCACTGTTGTGTAGATCTTCAGCTGAAACATGAATGAAGTGGAAGCCTCTATTGATGAAATTTCCAATTGATTTACTGATTTCAATATAGCTTGATTGTAATAACTGGACTGGTGAACTGTATGTATAGGTTTGCTCATTTGAACTATTAAGTGTGTGCTTGGGTATTTAGAGATACATATTAGTCCGTCTTAAAAAACATCAATAGATTTGTTTGTGTAATCATAACAATGAATTGTTGGACTATAGGAATTTTGTTTTCTTCTCAAATTTGTAGGGCTAAGATCTCAGCTGCAGCATAGGTAATGCCTTTGTAAAGGTTGAAACGCGAAATTCAAATATAGACGTGAGGCTCCAGATTCTAGTAGATTAGTCATTTCTCATTACGTTACTTCACGCATTAGAATAGGTGTTGGTAGCATTTAATGTTAATTGAATATCATTGGATCTGCTTTTGTTTCCCAATCTACTTTACAGCTCTAGTTATGTCCACAAATTTCCCAATAGCAAATAAATAAAATAGTATGAGTTTTAAACTATGATTCGGATGAGCAATGTTTCCCCAATTTAAATAAGTGAATAATGTGTTTCTTTGTTATAATTTGTTGAACACACTTCGAGTGGCCCGGAGAAATTTCTGTGTGAATAATTTGTATTGACAATTTGGGCTTAACCGCATATTTCGGATAGATTGGGGCCTCAATGCGTTTTCAGGCGGCCCAAGTCTTATTCTAATTGAGTGTCTATGTAGACCTAGGCCCAGATCTAGGACTGGCCTGCCCTTTGTACATGTTTGGATTTGGATCCTTTTAAATGGGCGGTGTTCAAGGCCCAAGCGGGTTGAAGGTTGAATTTGTATGAACTTATAGACCTCAAATATAATCTTTCTTAACTTATATTAATTAGCTAGAATCTTTTCTTTTATTATTAGAGACAAACGAAAGTAGAAAATTATAGTAATATTAGGATTGACCTCTAAATAATAACGAGTCAAGCCTCGCCAAAGGAAATACATAATGTACGGGGCCCTCAATAATTGTCATATGAAAATACTTAGAGTTTCGGGAGGGTCGTTTAGTGAATTTCATGGCTTTTCCCAAAAAAAAATATGCGTTAGACTCTTTGGGTACGATTTTAATAAAATTACATTCCTAAACTCGGGTGCGCATTGATGCGATCCAAATCCAAATCTCAACGGAGTTGAAATGTGTTGACAACCATGGGTGCATTGATTGCGACGTGGTTCGAGACGCGTTTTCACGACATTGTAATTCTTTTAAAAATAATTATAATAAAAGCGGTTCAAGATTAAAAGGCACATAAGCTATCATGTATTTAAATTAGATAAAATCAAATGCAACAGTTAAGCGACCGTGCTAGAACCACGGAACCCGAGAATGCCTAACACCTTCTCCCGGGTTAACAGAATTCCTTACTCAGATGTCTGGTTCGCGGACTGTTAACAGAGTCATACGTTTCCTCGGTTAGAGATACAACCGATGACTTGGGACACCATTACTCTCCCAAGTGGCGACTCTGAATAATTAATAATTAAATCCCGTTCTGATTGTCCTTTTAAGTGGAAAAACTCCTTTACGCCCTCGCGGGCGTAGGTGAAAAAGGAGGTGTGACAATACGTAGGCAAACCTCATCGGGTCCAGCCCATTTTTTCAAAATCGTCATGGTTGTGGGTGATGCTATTTTTGTCTAAATAGCCAAACATGCCAACGGGGCATCGGAAGGCCATTTTTGCAAGAATAGCCACCGACGATTTTCTTTGCCAATTTTTGGCCACTTAGTAAACACAACCCTAAAATCTTCCCTTTTGAAGTGCTAAAGGGCCGTATTTGCAAAGGTGGCCATGTTTTTTGTAAAATGACCCCTTTTTATCAGCTTTAATGAAATTCATTCTTTTTTAAACCAATTACCTTAATCTAAATGTGCATAATGATCATGAGTCAAAACTTACCAATGAAGGTTATGACCAAAATCCCGTTAGAACTACACATATGGTGGGAAGATTTGGGCAAGCAAGGACGAGACATGGTCAACCATTACTTGGGGCGCTTACCGGATTATTAAATATCAGGTCTAGGGGGGACACAATAAATGCACTGGTGACATTTTGGGACCCAGCTCACAACGTTCTACATTTCTTGGACTTTGAGTTCACACCTACTTTGGAGGAGATAGCGGGTTATGCTACAGAGAGTCTAAGTCATAAATACCTGGTCTCTCCAAGGGTTGTCACCCCTCACAAATTTTTGGATTGTTTAAAAATAAGCATGCAGGTCCAGTATGTAGATTTGGCAAGTGGGTTTTCCACTCTACACTTCATATACCAGCGGTGCGGACATATAGAGGGATTTGAAAACCTGGAAAGTAGAATCCTTAGTAAAGGGAACCGACCAATGTGGGAAGAGCATAGATGCTTCGCTTTCATGGTTGCATTCTTAGGTCTTCTAGTGTTTCCCAGGAAGGATGGGAATATTGATTTACGGGTAGCCGGAGTCGTCAATACTTTTATTACCAATGCCAAGAGCACTCTCACACTTATGATAGTATCAGAAATATTCCAAGCTCTCACAGCTTGCAAAGCCGGGGTGGATTTTTTTGAAAGGTGCAATTTCTTACTACAAATGTGGATGATTGAGCATTTGTGTCATCGTCCTCGGTAAATGAATTACGGATCTACAGGGAAAAGTTTCATAGAGGAGTTTGTTACAAGGGTCAATGGGTTCAAGATTCCAGAAGGGGTCGTAGATTGGATATCCTGCCTCCGCTCTATAACTGCAGATCAAATAGAGTGGACATTGGGTTGGCTTTCTGTCAATGAGATTGTGTACATGCCTACCACCGATCCTCACTTCCTCCTAACAGGTCTCAGAAGTATCCAACCTTATGCCCCATGCAATGTTTTGAGACAGCTGAGAAGATGCCAAATAGTCCCAAAGGACGAAGACCTTAGCATTCATGCAATTGAGATCCGCTCTGATGGCCAATTTCATGAAGCAGTGGTTCGCCAGATCTGAAGTGAGTGCCAATACTTGACGGCGAACACCTGAGTACGTGATTTATCCAAGGGTGAAGTCTCGTCTGGTTACCTTGCTTGGTATAAAAGGAGTGTTGAGTTTGGAAGACCAGCTAAGAGGCCCCACTTCCAAGAATTTGTTGAAGCTTCACAAGAAAAATGGGACTGGCTGACCAAAGAAAATGAATACAGAGTCACCATAAGCAAGTTAGAAGGACAAATCAGAGATCTTAAATTTGATAGTGGTTTGCAAGCTGCTGCAGATGAGGGTGAAAATAAGAAGTTTGCCCAAAAAAACGAAGCCCTTCGAGCCCAGATTCAAAGAATGAAGATAGCTGCTGAAAAGCCGGGAAAGAGCTAAGCAGATAAAAAACTTATAAATGGTCTTAGGTGAAAAGTGTGTGAATATAGGACTGATTTGGAAAAATCTGAAGGTAGTCTAGCAAGAGCCCAGGCATAGTTGGAGAAGATTGCAGAAGGACGGGCAGAGTTTGTTTAGCAATTAAAAGGAAAATATGATAGAGAGGTCGCAAATCTAAAGAAGAAGCTAACTACCCTCGAGAATGAAATGGCTAAACAAATAAAGAACTTCAAGATAGAGAGGGAACATTGTTATGCATTAATGGCCCGACTGGAAGAGGACATGCAACAATTACAGGAGCAAAGCCAAAATGACACCCAAGTTCTAGAAGCTAGATCTCAACAAATTGGGCGCCCGCTCCAAGAGAAAGGCATCATTAGAGAGAGGATTAGAGGAATTGCTGACTATATCGTCATGAAATGCCATGAGTGTGAGGATATGACTAGATCCATTTTTTTGCCGCAGTGATGACTTTTGTTTGCCAGATAATGGATGACCTGGATCGTCTCCAAGGAGATCTTGCATGTAGGCCCACTGCGAGACCAACTGATGTCCTGCGGTCCCCTGGAGTAGTTTTGGAAGCACTTATGTATTCCTGATTTTTCTTTCCGAGTCTGTGTTTCAGTTTCCTTTTAGAGTCTGTTTTAGTTTTTTAGTTCTTAGGTATGATAGAGTCGTTGTAATAGAGGAAAATTAGAAGTTTATATTTTAATGAAAATTTGAAAAACCCAAAATTGTTTTCTTTCTTTTATTTCGCATTTATCCCCTGAACTACGTAATGATCTGATTCACACGGTGTCGCGATACGTAGGCAATCCCCATTGGATCCAGTCATAGCTATAGATAATTCGAATAAGTGAGAAAATAATGAAAAGAGGACACAAGAAAAAGAGAGAAAGCAATGAAAGAGAGAAAATAATGAAAAGCGCAAAAAGAAAAGAAAGATGCAAGGATCTAGGAGATAAACAAAAGCCGGATGAGACACACAACTGTTGCAAAACATGTAGAAAAACATTTAACTGTTTAGGTGCATTACATTCCCCAACGTGCGATACCCTATGTGTTAATTGTGTCAAACTAATCGGTTTGTTGTGTATGCTTTGAGACCAGGTTCTGTTTTTTAAGGTGGTTGGTTTTGTGGTAACCTGGCTTCAGACCCCTACTTTACAAGATCCAAAGGAAGTGTCGAAATGACGACAGAGAGTCATCTACCAACAATTCCCCCTTTAGAGGAAAACCCATTGTCGGCTATCCCGACGTCAGAGTCAACAACTGCTGAAGAGAACAGGGCACTGCGTCTCCGCATGTTGGAAATATGGGATGCTTGGTCTAATGGTAGATATCCGCCTAGCGCAATACCTAGTTTTCCCGAGTTGATTCCCAGAACAAGTGTTACCTCCAACACCCCTATAAATTACCCGAACAACCCATTTGGATACCCCAATATGTCAGCACATTTCGCCGGAATGCCTTCTGAGGTTTGCCCCAGGCACTGAGTTCGGGAGTGGCTTCTAACATATTCACCACACCACTAACCTCGGCCACGACACAGCTAACATTGCCCAGGCCAAATGTTGAGCCATCATCCTTTACGTTCCAAATACCACCATTTCCGTCGGACACAGATTATGTCACCACAAACTCCTACCCTCAACCACCTCGGTATGAGTTTACCGCAGAAGAAGAGAAAACTGTAAAGAATCCCAAGCAATAAGGGATCACTTGGAAAATGAAAAGCATAGAACAAAGTCTCAATAACATACAAGGCCTGAGTGGCAAGAAGAGTGTCTCCTATGCTGACTTGTGCATGTTCCCGCATGTTCATCTGCCCATCGGATTCAAGACTCCCAAGTTTGAAAAGTATGACGGACATGGGGACCCCATAGCCCATCTAAAAAGGTATTGCAATCAGTTAAGAGGAGCGGGCTAGAAACAAGAACTCTTGATGTCTTACTTCGGGGAGAGTTTAGCTGGAATCACATCCAAATGGTATATGGATCAAGACATCTCCCGCTGGAACATATGGGATGAGTTGTCCTGAGACTTTGTTAGACAGTTCCAGTACAATGTGGATATAGCTCTAGATCGAAACTCTTTATCCAATTTCAAAAAAAAAATCCTCAGAGAGCTTCCAAGAGTATGCCATCAAGTGGCGTGAGCAAGCTGCCAGGGTGAAACCCCCAATGGATGAGACTGAGATGGTCAGTGTCTTCTTGCAAGCCCAAGAGGCTGGTTACTTCCAGAACATGATGTCGGCTATCGGCAAGCCAATTGCAGAATCCATAAAGATTGGGAAATGGTAGAGAATGGTTTGAAAACGGGTCGCATCCTGAGCTAGTCGGCTATAAGAGCCACCTCTCAAGCAATCCAGAGCGGGCCAGGGTTTGCAGCAAACCGAAAAAAGAATAAAAGAAGTGGAAATGAAGGCCTTGAGTCAGAGAAACCCCCGTCAACCCTGAGGTTACTTTGGTTCCTCTTCAACTACCCTAAAACATTACTACCCTCACCAAGATATGGCATATGCCATGACTCCTCAGCATTATGCAATAATGAATGCCCAGCCATATGCTCGGCCTCAATAGCATTATAACCAAAACCAAGCTCCACCTCCTAGAAACAACCCTCCTCACCAAGCTTCATATAATACCCGTCCATCCCAGAATAGTTTTCCTTATAACACCCGTGCCCTTGAACAACCCAGGAAAACCAACTTCACACCCATTGGTGAATCATATTCCAGCCTCTTCCCAAAGTTGGTCCAAACGGGTTTGTTGCAGTCCATACCTCCAAACAGGCAGAACCTAGAGTGACCCTCATACCGACCAGGTACCCGATGTGCTTATCATTCAAGGGCAGAAGGTCACGACACTGAAGATTGCTGGACCAATAAGAGAGCGGTCGAGAACTTGATAGAACAAAAGCGGGTAGTGTTGAGGGATGAGGAGGTCCCCAATGTAACCAATAACCCATTACCAGTGCACAACAACGGGCCAGTTATTCGGATGATTTGTGAGGACAAAGAGTTTGACCCGACTTTGAAAGCTATCTAGCTATTGCCGATGTTGAAAAAAGCCCAAAATAGCGGCAAAGCAAGCTAAGGATGAGAATAAAAATAATTCCATTCCTCAAAGCGTAGAAAAGGTTGTGGCCACCAAGATCGGGGAAGTACCTCCCAAAGATGTTGTTCTATATATTCCTAAGGCCCCCAAAAAAGAACAGTTTGTGTTGAGTCCTCCCAAAAGGTTTGAGCAAAACAAGGTCACGCTTACGATACCAAAGATGTACATTCCAAAGTTGACTTATGTGGCGCGGGGGCCGATAATTTCACCCAGGCTGACTAAGCCCGTGGTTATCAGCCGCACACCATAGAAGCCCATGAATGACCCCACTGTCGTCCCCTGGAACTACAATAAAGCAGTGGTAACTTACAAGGTAAAGGAAATCATGGGGAGGTAAATGAAACAAACCCACCCATCTGGAAAGTATCTGAATTTGGAAGAATTGGACAAGACCAAATAGAAGCGTTTTCGGCTGAAAAAGCCAGTCAGTGCTGAAGAGGCAGAGGAATTCTTCCGAAAAATGAAAACCTCATATTACGCTATGATTGATCAACTTAGGAAGTCCCCCTCCCAGGTCTCACTTTTGTCCCTACTGATAAGCTCAAATGAGCATCATAAAGTGTTGTTGAAGACACTTAATGAAGCATATGTTTCGGCCGAGACCACGGTTGAGCAATTGGAAAGAATGGAGGAGAGATTTTTTAAAGTCAACCGGATCTCCTTCAGTCAAAATGACTTGCCACCAGAGAGGTATGCCCACAACAAAACTCTTTATTTGACCGTTAAGTGTGAAGGATACTACGTGAAAAGAGTTATGTTGGATAGCGGATCTGGGGTTGACATCTTCCCTCTCTTGACCCTATAGAGAATAGAAATTGGGATGGGAAGAATTAGACCCAACAATGTTTGCGTACGCGCTTTTGATGGCATCAAGAGGGATACGATAGGAGAGATTGATTTGATCCTAACTATCGGCCCAGTGGATTTTGAAATAACATTTCAGGTTTGGACATGGAACCTCCTACAATTTTCTCCTATGAATGCCTTGGATCCATGTAGCAGGGGCTGTACCTTCTACTTTCCACCAAATGGTTAAGATTAAATATGAAGACCAGGAAATCGTGGTCCACAGAGAAGATGAGCAATCAATTTATAAGGACCCATTAGTCCCCTGTCTGGAGGCTAAGAAAGGTAACGAACACATAGTCTACCAAGCTTTTGAAATCGTGGTCGCGGACCAGTGCGAGAAAGGAACCCCGTTTTCTCAACCCTTCTTGTCAAACGCGTAAATCATGGTCGGCAGTGAAATGATCAAACATGGCTGCAAACCCGGGAAAGGGCTTGGGGCATCTTTGTAAGGCATTACGGAGCCTATCACTTTGACTGCAGTGAGAACTTCTTTGGTGTCGGATTCCAAGCTACATAAGCCGACATAAAATGGGCTAATAAATGTAAGAACGATGGGTGGGTTCTGCCTTAGCTGGTTCCGCATCTCGCTAGAACGTTTGTTAAGCCAAGGTACATAGAAGAAGAAGATGAGGCCTTCACAACCGAAGAAATTGAGGACATCTGTGGGGCAATGAGGCAAATGTTATATGAGGCTCATATGGTCCAGCCGGGTGAAGGCTCAAGCACTGTTGAGGTGCAGTATATGGGGCCAATTGCTAAACTTCAAATTGGAAGGCTACTCCATTCCCAGTCAGGCGGGAATCCCAGTAGTTCAATCTTTCCGTCTTTTCTGCATTCCGAGTTCTTTAAGGGTGTAACTCAAATATTTTTAGTTTATTGTCTTTTAAATTCCGATGTAAACCCTTCCATCTTCAAATTCAATGAAATAAAATCAATATTTCATCGTCTATTAATCTCTCTTTATTCTTTCTGATTTTGTTATTTTTCTTATCTCTCTTTTTAGTTCTAATAATGCGGACTTAAATAACATGACATGCTTGCGGACTTCATGCCTAGATCCTAACACGCTGTCTAACTGTGAAATAATGAATCAAGATCCAGAATATGATGAAGATGAGGCTTTTAGGGAAATAAACAGAGAAATGGAACAATTTGAGAATAAGCCTAAGCCAAACTTAAATGAAACTGAGCCAGTTAATTTGGGTAGTTCGGAAGAGGTCCAGGAAACCATGATAAGCATTCACACTGATGAAAGAACTAGGGATGCATTGATTCAACTTTTTGTTTGAATTCAAAGACGTGTTTTCCTAGTCCTATGACAATATGCTAGGGCTGAGTGTTTATTTAGTGGTGCACAAACTGCTAACTTACCCCGGTTATCCCCCTATCCAACAAAAATAGAGAAAGTTTAAAACAGACATCAGTGACAAGATCAAAGAAGAAGTCACAAAACAGTTGAAAGCTGGTGTGATTTGAGTGGTCCGATACACCACATGGTTGGCTAATGTGGTCCCAGTACTAAAGAAATATGGGAAAATCCGAGTGTGTGTTGATTATCGGGATTTGAACAAAGCAAGCCCCAAGGACAACTATCCATTATCAAACATCCACATCCTTATTGACAACTGTGCCAAACACGAGATACAGTCTTTTGTCGATTGTTATGCTAGATATCATCAAGTTCTGATGGATGAAGAAGATGCAGAAAAGACAGCTTTCACTATACCTTGGGGTACTTACTGTTACAGGGTCATGCCGTTTGGTTTAAAGAACGCAGCGGCAACTTACATGAGAGCCATGACTGCCATATTTCACGACATGATGCAACAGGAAATTGAGGTTGTCACGACCCAAACTAGAGGGCTATGACTAGCACCCGGCCATTCTTGCCGAGCACCAACGTACATTTTATCTAACCTTCTTTATTACCTCTTAGGTCCGACGAGATCAATATAATTGGTAAACATGGATCATGGAAAACTAACAACAAAAGATGATGACATGAACATACATAACATGGGATGACCAAACAATCAAATAACTATATATAATGTACGAACTACCACGCTACCATGAAAGACTATACAACAAAAATCAACTGACAAAGCATACCAAACTATACATGAGTCGACACCTGTCTATGAGCCTCTAAAGGAACGTAAGTGTTGTAACATTGCCGGAACAAGGCCCTGACATACCCATAATATCTATAACAAAAATGCATACCAAGACCACGGCAAGTCCGAAGAAGGGATCTCGCCAATCACCGCTGAATTGGACCGCCTACTGTGGTGGGGGAGTTGTGCCTGACTGTCTATCAAGACCTGTAGCACGACATGTAGAGTCCATAAATAAAAGGATGTTAGTACGAATAAAGTATTGAGTATGTAAGGCAGGGAACCATAAGTACGAACAATAATGTAAGCAGGGATAGAGAATATACAACCTGTAATATCTGGGTATCTCTGAGGGCTACTGACATGCAATGCATGATACATATGTATATATGCATAAACTTTTAAAACATACGCCTCTGTGGGCATCATCATCATTCATATCATACCCGACCGTAATAGGCTCGATAAAAACGTACCCGGCCATCATAAGGCTCGGTAGAATCGTACCCGGCCACGTGGAGCTCGGTAAAACCCAACTGATCAGTGGTTGCATAATAGGTGCAATACCCATCCTACTATAGCGCGGCTCGGTAGAGTAAAATAAATACATATATAATACTGCATGCTCGACTCATGGAATCACGTTCTAAACCTTTCGGAGTAACGTAAGGTCGGTATCCTCTGTACACGTTATTAGGATTAACTCTTCACTATGAACCTTATTAGAATTAGGAAGTACCAACAACATTGATAATATAAGAATAAGAGAAGCAATATCAACATTAATCGTTCCATAAGAGGGGAAAATAATGTAAGTACTGCTAGCTTCTAAGAGTAGAGTATCTTTGGAAGCTCGTTGATTACATTATGTATAATCAGAGTCGTGAAAAAGAAGGAAAGGGATAGCCTAACATACCTTGTATATACTGCCCAACATCA
Source organism: Nicotiana tabacum (assembly GCF_000715075.1). Lineage (NCBI taxonomy): Eukaryota > Viridiplantae > Streptophyta > Magnoliopsida > Solanales > Solanaceae > Nicotiana > Nicotiana tabacum. Next base: position 146,883,662 of record NC_134080.1, read on the forward strand.
ATCCATGCAAATGTCAAGACTCCTTAGTCTACAATAGGAGAAATGACACTATCGTTAACGTTTAAGCGTCCTAACTATTATGTAGCGACCACAACCTATTTTATGATGAAACGGACAGTACCTCCCCTATTTATGTGACTTCCACAAGTGAAAAAAATCACCAAACAACCCAAACAACATCAATGTTAATCATATTGAACCTCCCAAAACAGTCCACCAACCGATAACATTACTACCAAGCCTTTCGATATATATTCCACAAGTTCTATCTTCAATGACTTAGCCGCAACTTGGATAATATTAAATACATATAGATTAAGAGGTTACTTACCTTTATACAGAAAGAAAAACTCCATTTTGACCTTAATTTTCCATGAAATATCCCTCCAATATTGCCACAACAACAAGAAAGCGAAACTAGCAATCAATTAGTGTTTTTCAGCACTTAAATCACTTTAGAAGACTTGAAATCTCCTAGGGTTGATATTAAGAACTTGAGGGAGTATTTACAGAATATAAAACTTTTAAAACAACCTCCCACATGAGCTGGAACTACACAAAAATGAGCAACAACAAGAAGAAAAAGAAACTTACTAGCGCCAAGGGATTCCCGACACTTGATTTGTGTTGTTTGTTGTTTGTTTGGGTCTTGAATCTTGAGAGAACCTTGAGAGGGTATTCCTAGGGTTCTAAGGTCTGAATATCATGAAAACAATGACTTAAAATGGGTTGGAGGCATCATATATGTACCCAAATGTCTTAAACCGCCTAAGTGGGCCCCATAGAGGGGTGCTTGGCGCAGTCTCACGAAAACGCGAATATCTCTCTACTCCGAGATCGTATCGATGAACGGATTAATGGTTGGAAACTAGACTCATATATATTCAATTTGGTGGATATAATACCCCATAATTCTAAGTAAATTGGGAGAAAAGCTTACTAACATTTGACCTAATGTTTAAGTAAAATTATGAACCTAAGTTATGACAACTTTTGTCGACTTTTGTCACATAACTCGTTTGACATAAAGACTTATAATACGGATATTATATGATTCAAATACCTTAAAAAACTACCTCTTGAGTGTATTAAGCACCTCTAGGTTTATCCAAAAATACGGCTGACAACATCCTTGATTCGTTTAACTTCTAATACTTGTTAACCACCCTTATACATCTTTGTATCATTTAAGACCAATAGGATTAACTTCTTATCATCTCAAAGATAATATCTTCATGGGTTTACGTTGAATACCTTATGTATGAGCTAACATATGTGAATATGGGTTGTAACAGAGTGTATGTGGATGATGTAATCATTAAATCAAGAACGCAGGACGACCATGTGCGGGATCTAAGAAAGTTCTTTGAGCGTCTGCATAAGTATGACTTAAAGCTAAATCCAGCTAAGTGTGCATTTGGAGTACCATCTGGGAAACTTTTGGGGTTTGTAGTCAGTCGGAGGGGCATCGAACTAGATCCAACAAAGATAAAGTCTTGTCTGGATTGGCCTCCTCCGAGAACCAAGAAAGAGGTTATGAGTCTACTGCGTAGGTTGAATTACATCAACAGATTCATTACACAGTTGACTTCCACGTGTAAGCCCTTCTTTAAGTTGTTGAAGAAAGAAGTGTGATCAGATGAACAGATGAGTTTTAGGAAGGTTTCGACAAAATCAAAGAATATTTGTCAAATCTTCCAGTGTTGGTTCCACCCGAGCTGAGAAGGCCTTTGTTTTGGTACTTGACAGTGTTGGAGAATTCTTTTGGATGTGTTCTTGGGCAACATGATGTGACCGGGAAGAAAGAACAAGCCATATACTATTTGAGTAAGAAGTTCACTAGTTATGAAGCCAAATACACTTTGTTGGAAAGCATTTGCTATGCCCTAACTTGGGTCGCTCAGAAGCTTAGGCATTACTTGTTGGCCTACACCACCTATTTCATCACCATATTAGATCCTTTGAAGTACATATTCTAAAAGTCGATGCCCATAGGAAGGTTAGCGAAATGGCAGATCTTTCTCACCGAGTTTGACATAGTCTGTGTCACCCGCACGGCGATGAAATCTCATGCCTTGGCAGATCACCTAGCTAAGAATCTTGCTGATGATGAATATCAGCCTTTGAGTACCTACTTACCGGACGAGGAAGTAAATTCAGTTGAGGTAATTCCAGAAGACAACAATGTTTGGAAAATGTTCTTCGACGGAGTTGTGAATGCAAAAGGTGTCGGGATTGGAGCAATTTTGATTTCACCATTTGGTCAGCATTATCCGGCCACAGCCCGACTTTGGTTTTTCTGTACAAAAAACACTGTTGAATATGAAGCCTGCATTATGGGCATGAACATGGCAATCGATCAGGATGTGAAAGAATTGTTAATAATGGGAGATTCCGACTTGATTATTCGACAAGCTCAAGGTGAATGGGAAACTCGGGATATCAAGCTTATTCCATGCAGGCAACATGTGGAAGATATTAGCAAGCGGTTCAAATCCGTCAAGTTCAGGTGCAATCCTCGGTTTCATAATGAGTTAGTTGATGCGCTAGCTACTCTGGCCTCGATGTTGCCGTATGCAAGTAATGTCCACATTGACCCGTTGGAAATCCAAATTGGAGAAAGACATGGTTATTGCAATACAGTTGAGATGGAACCAGATGTTTAGACATGGTATCATGATAGCAAGAGATTTTTGAAAACAAAGGAATAGCCTGAGCAAGCCAGTGGAGACCAAAAGAGAACCATTAGAAGGCTCACCAGTAGTTTCTTCTTGAGCGGAGAAGTCTTGTACAAAAGAACTCCAGATCTGAACCTTTTAAGATGCGTGGATGCCCAAGAGGTCGGAAAAATCATGAATGAAGTACACAAAGAAGTGTGTGGACCATGAATTGATACGTCCTTGCAAAGAAAATCCTTCGTGCAGGTAATTACTGGATGACTATGGAAAATGATTGCTTCAATTTTGTCCGAAAGTGTCATCAGTGTCAGGTACACGGTGACCTGATTCATGCACCGCCTTCAGATTACACCCTATGTCAGCACCGTGGCCGTTTGTTTCTTAGGGTATGGATGTCATTGGGCCGACTGATCCAAAAGCTTCAAACGGGTACAGATTCATCATAGTTGCCATTGACTATTTTACAAAGTGGGTTGAAGTAGTCACTCTCAAAGTCGTTACCAAGAAAGCGGTGGTGGACTTCGTGCATTCCAACATTATTTGTCTTTTTGGTATTCCTAAAACTATCATTACGGATAATGCTGCAAATTTGAATAGTCATTTGATGAGGGAGGTATGTGAACAATTTAAGATCATGTATCAGAATTTTACCCCTTATCGGCCCAAAGCTAATGGTGTTGTTGAAGCAGCGAACAAAAACATCAAGAAGATTCTTAGGAAAATGATTCAAAGTTCTAGACAATGGCATGAAAAGTTGCCTTTTGCATTGTTGGGATATCGCACAACCGTGCGCACATCAATTGGGGCAACACCTACCTATTGGTTTATGGCACTGAAGCCGTAATACCCGCAGAAGTGGAAATTCCATCCCTATGAATCATCGTTGAAGCTGAGATTGAGGACAATGAATGGGTCAAGACCCGTCTAGAATAGTTAACCCTGATTGATAAAAAGCAAATGACCGTAGTTTGCCACGGCCAGTTGTATCAACAAAGAATGGCCCGTGCCTACAACAAGAAAGTGCGGCCTAGGAACTTTGAAGTGGGGAAACTCGTTTTGAGACGCATTCTCCCGCATCACAAGGAAGCAAAATGAAAGTTCGCTCCAAACTGGAAGGGTCCGTACATTATAAGAAAATTGTTGCCAAAAGGGGCATTTTACTTGGGAGACATTGAAGGGAATGACCCTAAAATAGTTGTCAATGTAGACACGATCAAAAGGTATTACGTTTAACCCTTCTGCAGTACAGATATTCTCCGATTGGGATGATGAAGGCTTTCATTTTTGCTACTCAAACACTATTAACCCTTTGAAAACCCTTTGAGCAGGTTACCTTTCTTTTATTACCCTCTTTGGAACTCGAAAAGTTGTAAAAAAAAACAAAACAAAACAAAAAAAAACAAAAAGAAAATTAAAAACAAAGTTTCTTGAACTACGTTTGACTTGATTCCGAAAGGATACGTAGGCAGCCTCTCTCTAGGGTTCAGTCACACCAAAACAAAAATTCACATTTCCCCAAAACTGAAACCGGGGCAGATGTTATAATGGTTCGGTGATGGTTTGCTTGAAAGGTTCCAAAGTTGTAATTCAATCCAAATTCGTTTTACCCCAAATGCTGTTAAAGTCCTTCCGATCAATCGGTATAAATGTTCAATATTGAAAGATGTGGTTGCTAGGATCTTATACAATCAAATGAGAGAGTCTTATTGGTGAAAACCCACACAGACACCGTAAAGCGATAGTGAGCAGGGAAATTGAAAATGAGAGAGTCTTGTTAGTGAAAACTCACAAAGAGCACTACATGGCGACGTTGAGAAGAGAAATGAGAGAGGTTGGTTGGTGAAAACCCGTAAAGGGCACCACTGATCGAAAAAGGAATTCCTTACAACCATCAACACTGATAGAGTCTTGGCAAGGTTTCTCGGTTTGAGTTGTGGGTTATGATGGGTTTATAAGAGTTGGATGGTTTGCACAAATCGAGTATCCAGTCCAAGAAGTATGTCATGTCTATTGAAGTCTGCATGCACTCTAGATAAGTCCTTCATTTCTTTCCCCGAAAGAGACACGTCTCGTTTAAGTTCATTATCCTGTCCGTTGTTTGCTTTTCGTTGAATCCCTTTCGGTCCAATTCTCCTCCGAAACTAATGCAAAGAAAATATGGTAAGATTGGTTTTACATGTTTTTGTTTGACAGAAAGCTAAAATTCAAGAAACGCACCCAGCCTCAGCAGGTGCATCAAGTCGACCTCGACTGGCCATGATGACCGATGCTCCAGAGTCAAAAAATCTTGAAAATAAAGGAAATAAAAGTCAAGTGCCCATAAAGGCAAAATAAGTTGGAAATGGCCAAGCCCCACGTGGGTCAATAATTATGTGGAATCTGAGAAAGTCCAGATATCGGGTGTTAGAAATGAAAACAATTTTCAGAGAGTCAGTGAGCAATAGAGATTTACTGAAAGAACCGGGCCAAGATCAAGTGATTGAAACAATCAAAGTCACGAAACTAATCACCATTTCAAACTGACAAATTGTTCTTTGATTTGAAAACAGGAAAATAGGTACAATCGAAAACAACCTCGCAAGAAGCAGGTGCAATAAAAGCAAGGTACGCAGAAACCAAAACAGTCCTACAGCAAAAGTTAACGCAAAAAGGAAGTCCCTTTCAAACTCTTCATGCATTCTCCTAAATAAAATGCTAAAAGTAAAATGAAAAGAAATAAGAAGAAAAATTCAAAACCATGGTAGCATAAGGTCTCCAATCTCTAGCTACGTTTTTCCAATATAGGGTCCCATTCCCTAATCAATGCCAGCATAACCTGGTAATCTTTCCAACATAAGATCCCACCCCCTGGATATCCCCGGCATAACCCGATGACTTCCCCAGCATAACCCGAGGACCTTTTTCGGTATAACCAGATGACTTTACCGGCATAACCTGAGGACCTTTCTGGCATAACCCGATGACTTCCCCGGCATACCCGAGGAATTTTTCTGGCATAACTCGATGACTTTCCCGGCATAACCCAAGGACCTTTTCTGGCATAACCCGATGACTTTCCCAGCATAACCTGAGGACTTTCCAGCATAACCCGATGACTTTCCCAACATAACCCGAGGGCCTTTCTGGCATAATCCGATGACTTCCCCGGCATAACCCGATGACTTCCTCGACATAACCCGATGACTTCCTCAACATAACCCGAGGATCTTTTCCGGCATAACCCGATGACCTTTCCAGCAAAACCCAAGGGCCTTTTCTGGCATAACCCGATGACTTCTCCGGCATAACCCAAGGACCTTTTCCAGCATAACCCGAGGACCTTTTCTAGCATAACCCGATGACTTCTCCGGCATAACCCAAGGACCTTTTCCGGCATAACTCGATGACTTTTCCGGCATAATCCGATGACTTCCCCGGCATAACCTGATGACCTTTCTGACATAACTCGATGACTTCCCCGACATAATCCGAGGACCTTTTACGGCATAACCCGATGACTTTCCCAGCATAACTCGAGGACCTTTTCGGCATAACCCGATGACTTCCCCGCCATTACCCGAGGACCTTTTCCAGTATAACCCGATGACTTCCCCAGCATAACCCGAGGACCTTTTCCGGCATAACTCGATGGCTTTCCCGGTATCACTCGAGGACCTTTTCGGCATAACCCGATGACTCTCCCCGGCATAATCCGAGGACCTTTCCGACATAACTCGATGACTTTCATAGCATAACCCGAAGACCTTTCCGGCATAACCCGGTGACTTTTTCGGCATAACCCAATGACCTTTCTGACATAAACCCGGTGATTTTTTCCAGCATAACCTGGTAATCTTTTCGAACATAGGGCCTCACTCCCTAGCTTTGCCAGCATAACCTAGTAGTCTTTTTTAGTATACGGTCCCACTCCCTAGTTGATGCCAGCATAATCGGGTAATCTCTCCATCTTAGGGCCTCCAATCCCCAGTTGATGTCATATAGGATACACAATCCTGATTTTATTGCAATAACTCACGAAATTTTCCTAGTGAAAACTGGGGCAGAAAAATTTCGTTCGTTTGTTTGTTTTGGTGCCTAAACAGGTTTTTACCATAAGACACGAGGTTTGAGATGACCAAAAGAGGAAATTTCAATCCAAATAAAAGAAAATAAAAACAAGAAAAGAAGTTGAGCTCTAAGGATAGAAGTGGAGAAAAGATGCGGACTGTTCAAGATATGATTGAAGTCACGAGCTTTGCATGTACCGCCTTGATCCGAAAAGCTGAAGAAGAATGAGCGAGCGGTTGCAGCTAACAAGCATCAAGATTCAGATCAGAGTTTGAAGGAAGAACCAGCCAATGTGAGCACCTAATTTTTGTCCTGCATGAAAATAACTCCTAAAAAAATACCAAAAATAATTTTCAAAGGATTTTAGAAATTTTCTTAATTTAATTTCATTTCATGCATTTTTAGTATTTTAAAAAATCATAAAAGATTATCACGTTTTAATTTCATACCATATTAGGTTCAATTTGCATGTAATAATTAATTTTATTTAGCAAAAAATCACAAAAATGGTCATTTTTATATATTTAGATTTTAGTTTTTAAAATTAGCATTTTTCTTTAGTTTTAAGTTAATTAGTCATTTTAATATTAAAAATAAATAAAGAATTTTAATTTCTACAAAATAGATTAATTTAGGACTTAATAAATTTAATTAGGATTTTAAAATTAAAGAAAAGAAAAAAAAGAAAACAAAGAAAGAAAAAGAGGATTAAGCTATTTTTGGGTCTAATTTAGGATATGGGCCAATTTGCATGGCCCAATTCGCTCAAAAAATGCCCAGCCCACCTATCTAACCTACCCAAACCCCTTACCCTTTAATAAAAACCTAGATCTAAGACAATTGGAGGGACCCCTTGATAAGATAGAGAGTAACGGCGCAAACCCCAACTCCTTTCTCTTGTTCTGCTTCTTCATTTCTCAACACACACGAAGAAGAAGACCTCTACCTTCACATACACCTACAAACACATACTAGAAAATCGAGAACCACCTCCCATTCAGTCATTTCGATTGTGAACAGAAGAAGAAGCTTTTAGAATTCAAAATTTCAACAAAACAAAATGAAAAATCTGAAAAGGAAAAGAGCTTCCAAAATTTGGGTCTTTAAGGAAATTGATGTTGTTTCTGCTGGCCTAGGCTGCTTCTTAGATTGCTGGGTGTCATTCCTCAGTTTGTTCAGCATTGTTAGCTTGTTTCAAGCTCAATTTTTGAAGTTGTGACGATCCGGCCGGTCGTCTTAAGAATTAACGCCTTGGTCCCCTATTAACTTCTTTCCCCAAGTTTATTTCTACTATTTCGATTTGCGGGGATGCTCGGTTTTATGTTTTCGGAGAGTTTTGGGACACTTAGTCCCTAAATGAGAGCTTAATTGTTGGAAAGTAGACCGTAGTCGGAACAGTGTGAAGACGACCTCGAAATGGATATTTGATGGTTCCGTTAGCTCCGTTGGGTGATTTCGGGCTTAGGGGCGTGTTCGGATGGTGAATTGGAGGTCCGTAGCTAATTTAGGCTTGAATGCCGAAAGGTCGAATTTTGAAGTTTTCGGTTTGATAGTGAAATTTTTATTCGAGGGTCGGAAAGGAATTCTGAGAGTTACAGTAGTTCCGTTGCGTTATTCTGGATGAGCGCGCAAAATTTCATGTCATTCGGGCGTGGTCTGGTTGGGTTTTTGATCAAAAATGGAATGCGGAAGATTTTAAAAGCGTAGGCTTGAATCCGATGTGTTTTGGTTGTTTTGTTGTTGTTTGAAGTGTTTTGAAGATTGGTACAAGTTTGAATAAGGTTTTAGGATATATTGATGCCTTTGGTTGAGGTCCCGGGGGCCTCGGGGTGATTTCGGATGGTTAACGAGAAGTTGAGGAAATGTTGCAGCTACTGTATTTTTGCTGCTTATGGTATTTTCGCATCTGTGGTTTGGGGACCGCAGAAGCGCCACTATAGAAGCAGTTAAGGAGACCGCAAAAGTGGATTTTGGTCTTTTCTTCAGGTTCCGCAGAAGCGGAAAGAATACCACAGAAGTGGTGGCGCATATGCGAAAGGGTGATCGCAGATGCGGTTTCTAGTCATTTAACAAAAGTCGTAGATGCGACGTATTTTCTGCAGAAGCGGGACCGCAAGGTCATAAATGCAGAAAACGCTGGGCAGAACATATAAATAGTTGCCTTCGCGAATTTGAGCTTTTCTTTCATCATTTTCATCCGGGTTTGAAGCTTTTGAGAGGGATTTTTCGAGGAAAACAAAGGGGAATTACTTGGAGGTAACATTCTTTACTTTATAACTCGTTTTTATGTGATTAAAGACCTAATTAGTGGTGAACAATTTGGAAAAAATGGGTAATTAGGGCTTGAGTTTAAGAAGCTTTTAAATGAGGATTTGAATGGTTATTTGGACCCTGATTTCAGTGTTCTTGTTATGTATACACTCGTGAGAGTACGAGGGTTCTGAAAATATAAATTTTACCCGATTCCGAGACACGAACCCGAGGGGAGTTTTGGTCATTATACATAATTTCACGTATTAGCCGAGGTACCACCAACAGTTCCAGCTGGAGTCCAGGAACCTGACACGCCTACTGCTACTACTACTCCAGCTCATCAGGAGACTCTAGTATAGTTCATGAGCATGTACACCACTTTGGCTCAGGCAGGGTTGCTTCTCCTTGCTGCACCCACATCCCAGGCCAGGGGAGGAGCACAGACTCCCTCCGCCCACACTCCTGAGCAGCGAGTGTATGTTGAGCAAGTCCTTGAGATTATATCTGTACCGCTTGTAGTGCCAGTTTAGCCCGAGGATAGGGCAGCTACTTTCGATGATGAGCAGTTGAGGCTTGAGAAATTCAAGAAGTACAAACCTCCTATATTCAGTGGTCTAGCATCGGAGGATGTTCTGGGATTTCTTGATGAGTGTTACCGCATTCTCTGTTCCATGGGTATATCAGGATCGGGTGGGGTTTCCTTCACTACTTTCTAGCTTTGAGAGGGCGCCTATGAGTGGTGGCGCACCTATGAGTTAGACAGTCCAGATGAGGCTGCTTCACTGACTTGGGCAGTTTTCAGATCTGTTCCTGAGGGAGTATGTTCCTCAAAGCCTCAGGGACACAAGGCGCGTAGAGTTTGAGAATTTGCACCAGGGTGCTATGACTGTTTCAGAGTATGCTGTCTGTTACACTAGTTTGGCTAGGCATGCACCGGCCTTGGTTTCTACTATCTGCGAGAGGGTTCATCGGTTTATTGAGGGACTTATTCCCAGCATCAGATCTAGCATGGCTCGTGAGTTAGAGATGGATATTTCTTACCAGCAGGTGGTGAGCATTGCTAGGAGGATTGAGGGTATGCATGTTAGGGAGAGAGAGGGGAGGGAGGCCAAGAGGTCTCGAGAGTCGGGCCATTATTCTGGTGCCCGTGCCCCAGCTGCAGGTCGTCATGGTAGGGGTTATATGAGTTGCCTTGTTCATTCAGCTCTTCCAGCAGCTAGTAGTGCTCTAGCTCCTCCTAGATCTCAGGAGCCTTATTATGCACCTCCGGTTTCTAGCGCGCCTCCTGCGCGAGGTGCTTTCAGAGATCAGTCTAGCAGACCTGGCCCTATCCAGTCACAACCACCACATCCTCCCAGAGCTTGTTTCGAGTGTGGTGACACATGCCATATGGTGAGCAATTGCCCCATACTTGGGAGGGGTGCACCTCCACAGACTTCTCAGCCACCGCGTGCCCCGCAGAGTTCTCAGGCTATGGTTATAGCTCCAGTTGCTACCCCACCTACTCAGCCAGCTAGAGGTGGAGGTCGGGGAGGTAGAGGTCACCCTAGAAAGGGAGGCCAGTCTAGATACTATGCCCTTCCTACCCGTACCGAGGCTCTTGCCTCTGATTCTGTCATCACAGGTATTATACTAGTTTGTCACAGAGATGCATCGGTTTTATTTGATCTAGGCTTCACTTACTCTTATGTGTCTTCTTATTTTGCTCCGCATTTGGGTGTACCTCGGGATTATTTGAGTTCCCATATTTATGTTTCTACTCCCGTGGGAGATTCCCTTATTGGGGACTGCGTTTATCGGTTGTGTTTGGTTGCTCTTAGTGGTTTTGAGACCACAGCCGATTTGTTTTTGCTTAGCATGGTAGATTTTGATATTATCTTGGGCATGGACTGGTTGTCGCCCCATTATGCTATTCTTGATTGTCATGCCAAAACTGGAACGTTGGTTATGCCAGGTGCACCGCGTGTTGAGTGGAGGTGTACTTTAGATCACACTTCCAGTAGAGTTATTTCTTTTCTTAAAGCTCAGCGTATGGTTGAGAATGGGTGTGACGCGTATTTATCTTATGTGAGAGATGTCAGTATTGATACCCTTTTAGTTGATTCAGTCCTAGTAGTACGGGATTTTCCAGATGTGTTTCCAGTTGATCTTCCAGGCATGCTGCCTGATAGAGATATTGATTTTGGCATTGATCTATTGCTGGGCACTCAGCCCATTTCTATCCCTCCGTATCTTATGGCTCCTCCAGGGTTGAAGGAGTTGAAGGATCGGTCATAGGAATTTCTTGATAAAGGTTTTATTCGACCTAGTGTATCAACTTGGGGTGCTCCTGTCTTGTTTTTGAAGAAAAATGACGGTTTTATGCGTTTGTGTATTGATTATCGTTAGTTGAACAAGGTTACAGTGAAGAACCGTTATCCTTTGCCTCGTATTGATGATCTGTTTGACCAGCTTCACGGCGCACGAGTGTTTTCCAAGATTGATTTGTGCTCAAGTTACCACCAGTTGAAGATTCGGGAGCCAGATATCCTGAAGATTGCTTTCAGGACTCGGTATGGTCATTACGAGTTCCTTGTTATGTTATTTGGGTTGACCAATGCCCCAACAACCTTTATGAATTTCATACACAGTGTGTTCTGGCCGTATCTTGATTCGTTCGTCATTGTCTTTATTGATGATATTCTGGTTTGGGGACCTCAAAAGCGGCTAAGGAAACCGCAGAAGCGGATTTTGGTCCTTTCTTCAGGTTCCGCAGATGCGGAAGGAATACCGCAGAAGCGGTGGCGCATCTGCGAAAGGGTGATTGCAGATGTGGTTTCTGGTCATTTAACGAAAGTCACAGATGCGACGTATTTTCCACAGAAGCGGGACTGCAGATGCGGTCTCAGGGTCACAAATGCGGAAAATGCTGGGCAGAACATAAAAATAGTTAACTTCGCGAATTTGAGCTTTTCTTTCACCATTTTTGTCCGGGTTTGAAGCTTTTGAGAGAGATTTTTTGAGAAAAACAAAGGGGAATCACTTGGAGGTAACATACTTGACTTTATAACTCGTTTTTATGTGATTAAAGACCTAATTAGTGGTGAAAATTTTGGGCAAAATGGGTAATTAGGAGCTTGAGTTTAAGAGGCCTTTAAATGAGGATTTGAGGGGACATTTGGACTCCGATTTCAGTGTTCCTATTCTGTATAGACTCATGATAGTACGAAGTTTCTGAAAATATAAATTTTACCCGATTCCGAGATGTGGGCTCGAGGGGCGTTTTGGTCATTTCACATAATTTTACGTATTAGCTTAGAGTTTAATTGTAGAATCAGTTACTTGAAGTGTTATTTATACTATGCAATTGAATTGGATAGATTTGGGTCATTTGGAGTCGAGTACTCATGGCAAGAACGTGGTCTCGGATTGATTTTGAGCCGGTTCCAGGTAAGTGGTTTGTCTAACCTTGTGTGGGGGACCTTCCCTTAGGATTTGGTATAGTTGGTAATTGAATTGCCTTGTACGTTAGGTGACGAGCGCGTGCTTGTGCAAATTGTTGGAAATTTGATTTTCTTTAAGTACTTATTAGTATGTTTCTTCTCCTGCTTTCATTACTGGTACTATTAAGAATGTTGTTAGCTTAGGAAAGCTTGTCTAAGCGATTTACTTGCTTTGATTGGTCAATCTGTTTAGCTGAACTCTATGCAGCATGCTAGGTTAGAATTATTTGTTGCCTAAATATGAAATTTCCCTCCTCTGAATATCTTCTTGCTACTGCTATGTATTTACATTGGGACTACGGATGTGGGATTCCGGTAGCTCCCCCTCCCCTTGTCTGTTTACTTTGGGACTGCGGGTTAGATTTTTGGTAGATCCCCTGCATATTTACTTGAGACTACGAGTTAGATTCCCGGTAGATCTCCCTGCACAGTTATATGAAACTATGGGAATGCGCCCGGTAGATTCCCCCAGTACTGGGTATTTACATTTGGGACTACGGATCGGGATTCTGGTAGATCCCTGCGCATTTATAGTTGAACTACGGGATGGGATCCCGGGAGATCCTTAGGACACATATATGATAGACTACGGGATAGTATCCCGGGAGATCCACTGGATAGTTGTAATTGGGACTACATGACGGTATCCTAGAAGGAGCCCCGGTTGTTATCTATGTGTTGAGCTGTATTTCTTTCAGTGGTTTGTTTGTCTCTATTCTAGTTGTTGTTGTTCTTTAAATTCTATGTTATTTCTTACTGTTGCACTTAATTATACCGTTTTATTTCACAATGTTAATCCTTTTATTTTATTTAATCTCAGTAGGGCCTTGACCTTCCTCGTCACTACCCAACCGAGGTTAGGCTTGGCATTTACTGAGAACCACTGTGGTGTACTCATGCCTCTTCTGCGCATGTTTTTCATGTGCAGATCTAGGTACCGCTACTCATGCCTATCATCCTTGAGGATGTGACTGCTTTAGAGATTCCGAGGTACATCTGTCGCGTCCGCAGACCGAGAAGTCCCTTTCTATTCCTGCTTTTAGTATTTAGCCCTTCTGTATTTTTCTGTTCTTATTAGACATTCCGGAGTTAGAGCTATGTAAATATTTCTCTTAGCTTGTGATTCGTGGGTTTTCAGATCTTGAATTTAGATATTGGTTTTGAGATCTATATAAATATGGTTATGCCGAGTGGCACATTTAACACTATTATTGTCTTATTTCTGTTTTTTAATTGTTTTACTTCTGCAAGTTTTGGTTATCTTCCACAAGTTTTGGTTATCTTTCCGCAAGTTTAGGCTTACCTAGTCATAGAGACTAGGTGCCGTCACGATGGTTCACGGAAGGCGAATCGGGGTCGAGACAGAAGTTGTAGGTGCGCATCTGTAAACTATACTTTCTTCTTGTTGAAATAATTGAAATTTGCTCATGTCATTTCCATCTTCTGTTGTGCTTCTATACTGATTTCTATGGATTGGGTATATTACTTCGATTCTGCTTACTTGGAATTTTTTTTTGAAATAGCAAATTTTCAATGTAGTATTTCAAGAGCCAAGGTTTCTGGTTTAATTTGGCCTTTATTCTGTCAAAGTTTGCTTATTAGGAATCATGTTTATTTGTGAGTTTACTGAAAATTACAGCAATAGTTTGGTGTTGAAAGCTGTCTTGAAAACCTTTTGCTGAAAATTTTTGTCACACTCTTATACAATTTTGGGTTTGGTCATTTGGGTTTTAATCATTTCTATTGGTTAATTAGCATGACGAAGAAAATGTGTGAAAAGAGGAGTACATTGAGAGGATATTTCTTGGGACGGATTTCAGATTTAGCGTTCTCCTCTTTTTTGCTAAGTCTTTGGAAATTGAAGAGATGTATATGTCAAGATATTTACTTTCTTGTTTTGTCTTCTAAGTGCTAATTGTCTGTTGAGCCTTGAAATCTTCCAGTGATCAACATATTATTTATTTATCTTGTGTTTGAATAACTCACCTTGTTTGATCATTTTTACATGCTTAAGGAAGCCATTCGGTTGCTTCCATGGTATTTTGGGTCTTTGTGGAATGTAAGAAAGAAAGTTTGAACCATATGAAATACGCTAGAAAAGAGTAATCAATTGGGTCATGTGACGACCCGACCAGTCGTCTCATGAGTTACCGCTCCGTTTTTTCCATTTCTGCTTCTTTATGCTTCGTTATCCGTATTTTATGTGGTCGAGTTGGTTGGTTTGCGTTTGACGTGGTTTTGGTAAGAAATGAGACATTTAGTCTCTTTTAAGAAGGCTTTAGTTGGAAAAGTCAACCGGATATTGACTTATGAGTTAGAGGGCTCAGATGTAGTTCTGGTGGTTCGATTAGCTTTGGAATGTGATTTGTGACTTAGGAGTTTGATCGGAAGTGGTTTCGGAGGTCCAGTGTAGAATTATGCTTGAATTGGCGAAGTTAGTATTTTGGCGATTTCCGGTTGATAGGTGAGATTTTGATTAGAGGGTCGGAATGGAATTCCTAGAGTTGTTGTAGCTTCTTTATGTGATTTGGGATCTCTGTGCAAAATTTCAAGTCACTTGGACGTGGTTTAGTTCGGTTTTTGATCAAAAGCATATTTCAGAAGTTTTTAGAAACTTAGGCTTGAAGTCGATGAGAATTGATGGTTTTGGTGTTATTTGATGTGTTCTGATGATTGGAACAAGCTTGAATGAGGCTTTAGGACATGTTGGTGCTCTTGGTTGAAGTCCCGAGGGCCTCGGGTGAGTTTCGGGTGGTCAATCGGACCATTTTCTAAGTTGAAAAGTTGCAGATTTGGGGAGTTCAGGTGTTGCAGAAAATACCCCTTCGCGTTCGCGAGGGGTATGTCGCGTTCGCGTAGAAGGATTTGAGGAAGACCAGAATTAAGCCTTCGCGTTCGAGAAAGGATGGGAAGCAGTGCATCGCATTCGCGAGAAGGCACTCGCGATCGCGTAGAGCAAATTGGGGTCCAAGGCATTTTGTTCATCGCGTTCGCGTAAGGTTGTCGCGTTCGCGAAGGTGTAGGAGGAAGAAGCATCGCGTTCGCGATTGGTGTGACGCGTTCGCATAGGGCAAAAATTGGTCAACGTAAGTTTGTGCTTCGCGAACGCGAGATGTTGACCGCGTTCGCGAAGAAGGAATATCAGAACTAGGCAGAAAGTTTATAAGACATTTCCTCCGCGATTTTGAGCCATTTTTCCACCATAGTTGATCATTTTGAGATCTCTTTGAGGGAGGTTGAAGAGGGATTCAAGGAGAATTGATTGGAGGTAAGTTTTGTGAACCAAAAACGGGATTCTATTGTGAAATTAACCTAGGAATTCATGCAATTTAAGCTAAAATTGGAAGAACTAGGGCTTGGGATTTTAAACTTTTGAATTGGGATTTGAGTGACCATTTGAGGTCGGAATTGAGAACTTTTGGTATGTATAAACTCGTGGGATGATAAGGAATCTAATGATGTGAAAATTTTTGAGTTTCGAGAAGTGGTCCCGGGGCTCGGTTTTTTCTAATTTCGGGATTTTTGATATTTTTCGAGTGTTTTCACTTGGGTTTTGTTCCCTTAGCCTATTGTGACGTATTCGTTTTGGTTTTGGTAAGATTCGATGCCCGAGGAGGCCGATTTGAGAGGCAAGGGTATAGCGAGCTAGAGCTTTAACCAGTTTGAGGTGAGTAATGAATGTAAATGATGTCTTGAGGGTTTGAAATACCGGATTTGCACATCGTAGTGCTATATTGAGGTGAGACACGCGCTTGATGGTGAGCGTGGGGTCGTTTACTATTGAGATTGTGACTTGGTCCATCCCGAGTGATGCTTTTACCGCGTATTTGATTGAAGCATAATTGTTATCATCATTATTTGGACTGATTGCCATATTTGAGCTTTGTGCCAACTATTTGGACCCTTCGGGGATTGTTATCACTGTTTCTTCACTATTTGACATATTACTTGATCTTAGTCCTATTGTTTAATACTGTTTTACAAACTCAACCACTTTTACTAAGATTTGAAACTTAAATAATATTTCTAATGACGTTTTGTGCTGAGGACTACTATTTTATTATTGCCTAAGGGGCTTATGTGATTTCTAGACTTAGTATGGGATCGGGTTGCGCGTCGTAGTAGTATTATATCGATATTGAGTCCGAGGGCGTAGTTGATACCACGAGATGTCTTGTTATTGCTCTTAGGCCATAAGGGTCCCCTCCCGGAATCTGCACACCCCCCAGTGAGCGTCGTCGACGATAAATAAATGGATCGGGCTGCACGCTGTAGCAGGTACTAGAGAGTACCGCTTTATGTGTTGTATTTCCTTATTTGACTGTCACTTATCTGCCTATCTGTTGTAGTATCTTTCATATTTCGATTTCATTGGTTTATCGCTTTCATTCTACTTGTCTTAAATTGCCTAATTATAGATTACCCTGTGTTTTTCTATGATTTCTTATTCTCAGCCATTATTTATGTTTATTACTCACTGGGCTGGAGTACTCACATTACTCCCTGCACCTTGCGTGTAGATCCAGGTGCATCTGAGGCTGAGTAAGGATTATTTCAGTTGAGCAGCGCATATCCGGGAGCATCGAGGTAGCTGCATGGCATCCTCATCCCTGATCTCTCCTTTCTATCCTTGTTTTTAATTAGTATTCCCTAGATGGACATGTATTAGGCTGATAAACCTGTATTAGAGGCTCAGACCTGTGACACCGGATCTATATGGGCTATGTAGTAGGATTATTATTTGAAATTCCGCATGTTTAACTCTTACTTCAGACTTCTAATATGATGATTTGGTAAACTAACTATGATGGCTAGTAATGAACTACATGAGGAATGGGTTAAGGTTTTTTATTGGTCAGGCTTGCCTAGCAGTGTGTTGGGCGCCATCACGACCGGGGGTTAGGGTCATGACAAGTTGGTATCAGAGCCTAGGTTACATAGGTCTCGCAAGTCATGAGCCAGTTTAGTAGAGTCTCGCGGATCGGTACGGAGACGTCTGTATTTATCCTCGAGAGGCTACAGAACCTTTAGGAAAAACTTCATATTCTTGAAATTCTTGTCGTGCGACTTTATTGATCAGAAAACTAAACAACTGTCATTCTATTCTCTCACAGATGGTGAGGACGCGAGCTACCGGACAAGGTGGACGACCACCAGTGCCACCCACTGGGTCCACCAGAGGCCGTGGACGCCGTCGTGGACGTGGTAGAGGCAGAGCAGCGAGGGAAGCACTTGTTGATCCACTAGCTACCCCAGCTTCGGATGCTCCAGCAACACCAGTTCAGGCACCAGCTGTGCCCATCGTGATTCCGGGTCTTCAGGAGGCCTTGGTACAGATCTTATCGGTTTGCACTAGCCTGGCTCAGACGGTTTCAGCCACTACCGCAGCAACTACTTCACAGGTCGGGGGAGGCAATCAGACCCCCGTTGCTCGCACACCTGAGCAGGAAATGTAGGGACTACAAACGCCGGGGGCACCTCCAGCCCAGCCGGTTGCACCAGTTCAGGAGTTCGTAGTACCAGTTATGCCGGATGATGAGCAACGTCGTCTTGAGGGATTTGGTAGGCTCCATCCTCCGACGTTCAGTGGTGCTGAGGGCAAGGATGCCTAGGGATTTCTTGACAAGTGTCAGCGTACGCTTCGTACAGCAGGGATCCTTGAGTCGAGTGGTGTGGCTTTTACTACCTTTCAGTTCTCTAGGGCTGCTTTTACTTTGTGGGAGGATTTTGAGAGGCATAGGCCGGTCGGTGCAGTGCCCCTTTCTTGGCAGCAGTTCTCCGCTCTCTTCTTGGAGAAGTATGTACACCGCAGTACCGCAGAGATGAGCTGCATAGACAGTTTGAGTGGTTGACTCAGGGGGATATGACAGTGACCCAGTATGAGGTGAGGTTTTCGCAGTTGGGCCATCATGCTATTTGGATGATTCCGACAAGTCGTGAGAGGATTAGGAGGTTTGTGGATGGCCTTAACTATCATCTCCATATTCTGATGACTAGAGAGAGAGTATTAGGTGCCACGTTCGAGGAGGTGGTTAATATTGCTAGTGAGATTGAGACGGTCCACCATAGAGAGCGAGAGGAGAGGGAGGCCAAGAGGCCTCAAGGTTTTAGCAGTTTCGGTGGTGCTCCGTCTAGGGGCCAGTTCCAGCGTGGTAGAGGTCGTTCTTTCAGGCCTGCTCGGTCGGCCCGTCCAGAGTATAGTGGGGCATCTTTAGGTCATGGTCGTCAGGGGTTTCAGCAGGGCCAGTCTTCACTTAGCCCCCTCCCAGCTCAGAGTTCGTCTCATGCCCCATCCGTCCAGGGTTCCTCCATGGCAGGTCCTTCTACTGGCCATTCTAATGCTAGGTGTTCCCTTCTGTCCCCATATCCAGCACCTGGAAGTTGCTTCGAGTGCGGAGAGTTTGGTCATATGAGGAAGCAGTGCCCTCAACTTCATGGTGGTCAGTCTCAACAAAGGGATCGGCCCTCGATTTTTGCTCTAGTTACTTCACCACTCGCCCAGCTAGCTACGGGTGGAGGTCAGGCAGCCAGGTGTCGCCCCAGAGGGGGAGGTCGATCAGGCGGTGGCCAGGCTTGTTTCTATGCCATTCCAGGCAGGACAAATGCTATTACTTCAGATGCTGTCATTACAGGTATTATTTCAGGCTGCCACAAAGATGCCTCTGTATTATTTGATCCTGGTTCCACCTATTCTTATGTGTCCTCACATTTTGCTTATTATTTGGGTACGCCCCGTGAGTTTCTTACTTTACCTGTTCATGTGTCTACCCGGTGGGCGATATTGTTGTTGTGGATCGTGTGTAGCGGTCATGTGTCGTGAGTATTGGGGGTCTAGAGACCCGAGTTGATCTATTGCTATTGAGCATGGTGGACTTTAATGTTATTTTGGGCATAGATTGGTTATCTCCGTGTCATTCTATTCTAGACTATCATGCTAAGACAGTCACTTTGGCTATGCTGGGTGTACCGCAAATCGAGTGGTGTGGCGTGACTGATTATGTTCCTAGTAGAATGATCTCTTTCTTGAAGGCCCATCGTATGGTTGGGAAGGGTTGTCTGTCATATTTAGCGTTTGTGAGGGATGTTGGAGCTGAGACTCCCAGTATTGATTTTATTCTAGTTGTGAGGGATTTTCCCGATGTGTTCCCTGCAGACCTGCCAGGCATGCCACCGGATAGGGACATTGATTTTGGTATTGACCTGGTGTCGGGAACTCAGCCCATTTCTATTCCAACATATCGTATGGCACCAGCAGAGTTGAAAGAATTGAAGGAACAGCTTCAGGAACTCCTAGATAAGGGGTTCATTCGGCCTAGTGTGTCACCGTGGGGTGCGCCGGTTCTACTTGTGAAGAAGAAGGATGACACAATGAGAATGTGCATTTATTACAGGCAATTGAACAAGGTAACAATTAAGAACAAGTATCATTTGCCTCGCATTGACGATTTATTTGACCAACTTCAGAGAGCGAGGGTGTTTTCTAAGATTGATCTCCGTTCGGGCTATCACCAGTTGAAGATCAGGAATTCAGATATTCTTAAGACTTCTTTCAGGACTAGATATGGTCACTATGAGTTTCTTGTCAGGTCTTTCGGGCTGACCAATGCCCTAGCAGCGTTCATGCATTTGATGAACAGTGTATTTCGACCTTATATGGATTCATTCGTTATTGTATTTATTGATGATATTCTAGTGTTCTCGCGTAGTCAAGAGGAGCACGCGGAGCATTTGCGAGTTGTATTGCAGAGATTAAGGGAGGAGAAGCTTTATGCAAAATTCTCCAAGTTTGAGTTTTGGCTCAGTTTAGTGGCTTTCTTGGGACACGTGGTGTCCAGCGAGGATATTCAGGTTGATCCAAAGAAGATAGAGGCGGTTCAGAGTTGGCCTAGGTTGTCCTCAGCCACAGAGATTCGTAGCATCCTTGGGTTGGCAGGCTATTATCGCCGATTTGTTCAAGGATTCTCATCCATTGCATCGCCCTTGACCAAGTTGACTCAAAAGGGTGCCCCATTTGTATGGTCGGACCAGTGTGAGGAGAGCTTTCAGAAGCTCAAGACATCTTTGACCACAACTCCAGTGTTGGTTTTACCGTCAGCTTCAGGTTCATATACCGTATATTGTGATGCTTCGAGAGTTGGGATTGGTTGTGTATTGATGCATGAAGGTAGAGTTATTGCTTATGCCTCTCGTCAGTTGAAGCCCCGTGAGAAGAACTACCATGTTCATGATTTGGAGTTGGCTGCCATAGTTCATGCATTGAAGATTTGGAGGCACTACTTATATGGCGTATCTTGTGAGGTATTCACCGATCATCACAGTCTTCAGCATTTGTTCAAGCAAAAGGATCTTAATTTAGGCAGCGGAGGTGGTTGGAGTTGCTTAAAGATTATGATATCACTATATTGTATCATCCGGGAAAGGCCAATGTGGTGGCCGATGCTTTAAGCCGAAAGGCAGTGAGTATGGGAAGTTTGGCATATATTCCAGTTGGGGAGAGACCCCTTGCAGTTGATGTTCAGGCCTTGGCCAATCGGTTTGTGATCCTAGATATTTCGGAGCCCAGTCGGGTGTTGGCTTGTGTGGTTTCTCGGTCTTCCTTATATGATTGCATCAGAGAGTGCCAGTATGGTGACCTGAATTTTCTTGTCCTTAAAGATAGAGTTCAGCATGATGATGCCCGAGATGTGGCCATCGGTGATGCTGGTGTGTTGAGGATACAGGGCCGAATCTGTGTGCCCAATGTGGATGGGCTTAGAGAGTTGATTCTGGAGGAGGCCCATAGCTCGTGGTATTCCATTCATTCGGGTGCCGCGAAGATGTACCAGGATTTGAGGCAGCACTATTGGTGGAGAATAATGAAGAAAGATATTGTGGGATTGGTAGCTCGGTGTTTCAATTGTCAGAAGGTGAAATATGAGCATCAGAGACCGGGTGGCTTGCTTCAGCGGATGGTTATTCCCGAGTGGAAGTGGGAGAGGGTCACTATGGACTTTGTGGTTTGACTTCCTCGGACTTTGAAGAAGTTTGATGCTATTTGGATGATTGTGGATCGGCTGACCAAGTCTGCGCACTTCATTCCTGTGGGTACTACCTATTCTTCATAGTGGTTGTCATGGATTTATATCCGGGAGATTGTTCGGTTGCATGGTGTTCCAGTTTACATTATCTCAAATAGAGGTACTCAGTTTACTTCACAGTTTTGGAGAGTCGTGCAGACAGAGTTGGGTACTTAGGTGGAGTTGAGCACAACATTTCATCCTCAGACGGACGGATAGTCCAAGCATACTATTTAGATATTGGAGGACATGTTGCGTGCGTGTGTTATTGATTTCAGAGGTTCGTAGGATGAGTTTTTGCCGCTTGCAGAGTTTGCCTACAACAACAGCTACCAGTCGAGTATTTAGATGGCTCCGTATGAGGCTTTGTATCGGAGGCGGTGTAGATCTCTAGTTGGTTGGTTCGAGCCCGGCACGGCTAGGCTATTGTGGACGGATTTGGTTCAGGATGCCTTAGAGAAGGTGAAGGTGATTCAGGAGGGACTTCGTACAACGCAGTCGCGTCAGAAGAGTTATGCGGACCGGAAGGTTCGAGATGTATCCTATATGGTGGGTGAGAAGGTTTTGGTGAAGGTTTCGCCCATGAACGGTTTTATGAGATTTGGGAAGAAGGGGAAATTGAGTCCCTGATTCATTGGGCCTTTTGAGGTGCTTCGAAGGATCGGGGAGGTGGCTTATGAGCTTGCGTTGCCACCCAGCTTGTTGAGTGTGCATCCGGTATTTCATGTTTCTATGCTCCGGAAGTATATTGGAGATCCGTCGCATGTTTTGGATTTTAGAACGGTTCAGTTGGATGATGATTTGACCTTTGATGTGGAGCCAGTAGCTATTTTGGGTTGTCAGGTTCAGAAGTTGAGGTCAAAAGATATAGCTTCAGTGAAAGTGCAGTGGAGAGGTCGGCCGGTGGATGAGGCTACCTGGGAGACAGAGCTGGAGATGCAGAGAAGATACCCTCACCTGTTTGAGGTTTCAGGTATGTCTCTTGACTCATTCGAGGATGAACATTTGTTTAAGTTGGGGAGGATGTGATGACCCGACCAGTCGTCTCATGAGTTACCGCTCCGTTTTCCCCATTTCTACTTTTTATGCTTCGTTATCCATGTTTTATGTGGTCGAGTTAGTTGGTTTGCGTTTGGCGTGGTTTTGGTAAGAAATGAGACACTTAGTCTCTTTTAAGAAGGCTTAAGTTGGAAAAGTCAACCGGATGTTGATTTATGAGTTAGAGGGCTCGGATGTGAGTTCCTTGATTAGCTTGGGAAGGTGATTTGTGACCTAGGAGTGTGATCGGAAGTGGTTTCGGAGGTCCGGTGTAGAATTAGGCTTGAATTGGTGAAGTTTGTATTTTGGCGATTTCCGGTTGATAGGTGAGATTTTGATCCGAGGGTCGGAATGGAATTCCTAGAGTTGTTGTAGCTTCGTTATGTGATTTGGGATCTCTGTACAAAATTTCAGGTCACTTGGACGTGGTATAGTTGGGTTTTTGATCAAAAGCAAATTTCAGAAGTTTTTAGAAACTTAGGCTTGAAGTCGATGAGAATTGATGGTTTTGGTGTTGTTTGAGGTGTTCTGATGATTGGAACAAGTTTGAATGAGGCTTTAGGACATGTTGGTGCTCTTGGTTGAAGTCCCGAAGGCCTCGGGTGAGTTTCAGGTGGTCAATCGGACCATTTTCTAAGTTGAAAAGTTGCAGATTTTGGGAGTTCAGGTGTTGCAGAAAATACCCCTTCGCGTTCGCGAGGGGTATGTCGCGTTCGCGTAGAAGGATTTGAGGAAGACCAGAATTAAGCCTTCGCGTTCGAGAAAGGATGGGAAGCAGTGCATCGCATTCGCGAGAAGGCACTCGCGATCGCGTAGAGCAAATTGGGGTCCAAGGCATTTTGTTCATCGCGTTCGCGTAAGGTTGTCGCGTTCGCGAAGGTGTAGGAGGAAGAAGCATCGCGTTCGCGATTGGTGTGACGCGTTCGCATAGGGCAAAAATTGGTCAACGTAAGTTTGTGCTTTGCGAATGCGAGACGTTGACCGCGTTCGCGAAGAAGGAATATCAGAACTGGGCAGAAAGTTTATAAGATATTTCCTCCGCGATTTTGAGCCATTTTCCACCATAATTGATCATTCTGAGAGATCTTTGAGGGAGATTGAAGAGGGATTCAAGGAGAATTGATTGGAGGTAATTTTTATGAATAAAAAACGTGATTCTATTGTGAAATTAACCTAGGAATTCATGGAATTTAAGCTAAAATTGGAAGAACTAGGGCTTGGGATTTTTAACTTTTGAATTGGGATTTGAGGGACCATTTGAGGTCATAATTGAGAACTTTTGGTATGTATGAACTCGTGGGGTGATGAGAAATCTAATAATGTGAAAATTTCTGAGTTTCGAGAAGTGGGCCCGGGGCTCGAGTTTTGCTAATTTCGGGATTTTTGATATTTTTCGATTGTTTTCACTTGGGTTTTGTTCCCTTAGCCTATTGTGATGTATTTGTTCTGGTTTTGGTCATATTCGACACGCGAGGAGGCCGATTTGAGAGGCTAGGGCATAGCGAGCTAGAGCTTTAGCCGGTTCGAGGTGAGTAATGAAAGTAAATGATGTCCTGAGGGTTTGAAACCCCGGATTTGCACATCGTAGTGCTATATTAAGGTGAGACACGCGCTTGATGGTGAGCGTGGGGTTGTTTACTATTGGGATTGTGACTTGGTCCGTCCCGAGTGATGCGTTTACCGCGTATTTGATTGAAGAATAATTGTTATCATCATTATTTGGACTGATTGCCATATTTGAGCTTTGTGCCAACTATTTGGACCCTTCGGGGATTGTTATCACTGTTTCTTCACTATTTGACATATTACATGATCTCAGTCCTATTGTTTAATACTGTTTTACAAACTCAGCTACTTTTACTCAGATTTGAAACTTAAATAATATTTCTAATGATGTTTTGGGCCGAAGACTACTATTTTATTATTGTCCGAGGGGCTTATGTGATTTCTGGACTGAGTATGGGATCGGGCTGCGCGCTGCAGCAGTATTATATTGATATTGAGGCCGAGGGCCTAGTTGATGACACAAGATGTCTTGTTATTGCGCTTGGGCCGTAAGGGGCCCCTCCCGGAGTCTGCACACCCCCAGTGAGCGCCGTCGACGATAAATAAATGGATCGGGCTGCACGCCGCAATGGGTACTAGAGAGTACCGCTTTATGTGTTGCATTTCCTTATTTGACTGTCACTTATCTGCCTATCTGTTGTAGTATCTTTCATATTTCGATTTCATTGGTTTATCGCTTTCATTCTACTTGTCTTAAATTGTCTAATTATAGATTACCCTGTGTTTTTCTATGATTTCTTATTCTCAGCCATTATTTATGTTTATTACTCACTGGGTTGGAGTACTCACATTACTCCCTGCACCTTGCGTGCAGATCCAGGTGCATCTGAGGCTGAGTGTGGATTATTTCAGTTGAGCAGTGCATATTCGGGAGCATCGAGGTAGCTACATGGCGTCCACAGACCTGATCTCTCCCTTCTATCCTTGTTTTTAATTAGTATTCCCTAGATGGACATGTATTAGGTTTATAAACCTGTATTAGAGGCTCAGACTTGTGACACCGGATCTATATGGGCTATGTAGTAGGATTATTATTTGAAATTCCGCATGTTTAACTCTTACTTCAGACTTCTAATATGATGATTTGGTAAACTAACTATGATGGCTAGTAATGAACTGCATGAGGAATGGGTTAAGGTTGTTTCTTGGTCAGGCTTGCCTAGAAGTGTGTTGGGCGCCATCACGACCGGAGGTTTGGGGTCGTGACAGGTCACGATTAATTTGGAACCGTAGAAAGCCTTTGGTTTTGAGATGGTTAATAATTGATAGGTCAATATTTGATCTTGCAAATAGTTGGGGTTTAGATATTCATTTAAGGGTACAGATCATTAGCTAAATTAGTTGGGCCAAAATTGGAACACCCGGCCCATGATGGATAAGCTAGTTCATCTACCCATAACTAATTTACACCCTTTGTCCACAACAATTTCCATAATCTATTGCCTTGCAATAATCTCAAATTAGCTTTAGAAAATAATTAATGAACATCGTAGCTTGCTTTAGGCGCATTTTATAATAAATCATCGAGGCTATGGGTACGACTCCCGTGGCATAGTCATGATACCTAATTCACAAATTCGGGGGTGCATTTCATGTAACCCGATCATAACAACTTCGAACATTAATAAAAATAAAACATGTCGCGAATCGCGGGTGCATTTCATGTAGCGTAGTTTGAGATGTATTCCAAAACGGCAAGTGTACGACAATCAAAACTTGTTCAAGAAATAATTCCATAAATCCAAAAAGCGGTTAAAATAATTAAAAGTCGTAATAAAGTTAAAAATACACAATAGGTTTAAAACATGTAGTAAATTAGATAATAGGCCAATATTAGTAGTTTAAGCGAACGTGCTAGAACCACGGAACCCGGGAATGCCTAACACCTTCTCTGGGGTTAACAGAATTCCTTATCTAGAATTTCTGGTTCGCAGACTTTAAAATAAAGTCGAAATTTCCTCGATTTGGGATTTAAAATAAACCGGTGACTTGGGATACCAAAAATAAATTATTCCATGTGACGACTCTGATAAATTAAATAAAGTAATCCCACTTCGAATAATGTCTGTCACACCTCCTTTTTCCGCCTCCCGCTAGAGGGTGAAAGGAGTTTTCTCCAATTTAAGGACAGTCGAAACGGGATTTATTTATTTATTTCAGAGTCGCCACCTGGGAATTTTAAGGCGTCCCAAGTCACCGGTTTTAATCCCGAATCGAGGAGAACATGACTCTGTTTATTATTCTGCGAACCAGAAATCTGAGTAAGGAATTCTCGGGAGAAGGTGTACGCATTCCCGAATTTTGTGGTTCTAGCACGGTCGCTTAACTATTTTTTTTTATACCTGGCTCAATTATCTCGATTTCACTAAATACATTTTTTCATTGCATGATTTTGTTACCGCTTCTGTTTAGATTGTTTATAATTAAAGATTCTCTCGAAACGAATCACACGTACGTATATTCGTGTTATGTATTTTTATAAACGTGAAGAATCATGTCACGCATACGTGTCCACAATAAGATCGATAATATTATTTTTATTATAAGAATAAACTTATGTTCAAAAAATAAAATTAAGAACATCGTTATTCTTGTATGATGAAATAGTGAACTGCACATCTCGGGTTTAATTTAACATCCTCCGAAGAAATTCTCTTTTTATTAAATGTTCGCTCGAAGTTGCGCGAACGCATAATCCGAATTGCTTTTAGAAATATAATCAGGTTACGCGAACGCATCCCTAATCACGCAAAATATTCTCAATGGTAGTATAGATTTTTCACAAATTGTTTGTTACATCCATACATTTTTATGTAAAAATCATGAAAAATCCCTATTTGAGACGCCCTTAAATTCTTTGAAAAGAATTCACAATTTATTAAGTGTTGACCGCTAATTATATTTTTTCGCATGTGAATTATATTCCTCCGATCCATTCAAATTTTAAGAGTAAAAAATAAAAAACGTGTGATTAATATTACCATTTTTCTCGTAAATACAATATGTGTATACCCAAAAAGTGAATTGCGTATGAAACTAAAGAAAATTTTGATTTATGAAAGGAAGAGATGTTTTCGAAGAATTTTTATTATTATTTTTATTTGTAGTGAATGCTATTTTACGTTCTTAAAATTGTTACAATTTATGAGCCTAATCTCCTTCTACATCATTTGTTCTTAATCCAATATGCATGATTATTTTGGTTAATTCTGCTTATGATCGAGTTTGGGATATACATAATCGAAACGATTTTTATTCTCAACCTATGTGAACTATTGGCAAACACTAAATTTACGCGTTATAAAAAATTGTTGACTTATCGTTTACATTTTTTTTAAGAAATGAGCTTATTGCATTCAAATAACTAAGCCATTTGTTATTAAGAAAAGAGTTAATCTACCTGTTGACTTAATAAGACGATATCACATATAACATGAATATACCCCTACACCATTCACCATATTCCAACATTGTGAACATAACGGATTTTATCAATGCATCTTTCGACTTTTGATTATAAACATAACCATTATTACGCCATATATGAACAAAATGCAACCAACATCATCTAGCCTTAAACCACAACCAAATAATTAACAAAATATTCTAACAATGTATTTTTCTTGAGATTTCCATACTATTCTGTACCTAATTAACAATGTCACAAGACTTAATTAATAGCCAACTTTATGTCATGTTCCCTATCTTGACAATTCAATCATAACTATACTTTAATGAAATTCTGAAATAGATAACATTATTACAACACTTATACGAACTTCAAAAGGGAATGATTAACTAATAATTATCATGTCAAGCATACTACTATATTAACCAACATGAAACAAAACTGAAATTTAAACTAAAGAATTTAGATAAGTAGAAGACAGAATTATAATTCCAAACTTCATTCATTTTGCAATGTTGAAGCTTTCCACAACATGAATCTAAAGATATATACCTGGAAATGAGGGTAGAAGAGGTAAATTTCAGCAGTAGCAGCAACAACAAAACAGCAGAAAATGCCAATGTTTCAACAGATTTAAGCGACAAACAGGACCCGTGAAACCCAGACACACAATAGCAGTACTCTTTAAGAAATTTCAGATTTTTAAACTGAACAATAGGATCAAATAAATCCGGACAGATTCCAGGAAAAACGGTATTTCTGATTTTAAGACTTTAGAAAAGGGAAACTGAAAAGCTCTTAATTTCAGAAAATCGGCCTCAATACTAGTTTATGATGTAGAATTCTTTTTACTGTTTCTGATTTTCTTTCTTTCTTTCTGTTCTCTATCTGATTCTCCCTCCTTCTCTTCTTCCCTCTCCCTTAATTTCTGATGTCCTCAATTTCTCTCCCTCCCCTTAAATCAGTCCCAATCCCCTCTATCTTATACAGGTTTGCCTCCCTCTTTAGCAGCCCACTGTCCGGACCCCTTCTTTCTTTTTTTAAAAAATCAGAAAATCCCATTCAAAATCTGCTTTTACTACTTTAAATCCCATTACAAACCTTTTCCTGATTTTCAGCACATCCCATTACCCTTTGTTTCCCATTATTACATTAATTAATAGCCACTAACATTCCACTATAACACACTAATACTAACATATTATTCCTACTGTTTCTATCCCAGAAATACCCCTGAAATCCTACTGTTATTACTGCCCTTAATACAAAAAATCAAAATCTGATACAAAACAGATTTTATAATCTGTTCAAGCCTAAATATCAACCTGGTTTCTAATTAAACAGCTATAACCAATTCTCTTAAGTTCTGGACTGAATCTTAACTGAGAATGTAACCTTCTAATACAATTATATCTAATCAACACTTGTAGAATTGAATTTAAACCCAACATCACAATAACATCACACAGAATCCAACAGAATAATTTAAACTGAATTTGAAATAAGTATGAATGCAGGGGCATTGTCATTATATTGACAGTGCCCTGAAACTCACTGCCCAGAAACTAACATACACAACATCTATTTGACGAACTTATTGAATTACAAACAAAGATGATTTAGGTGACGAGTATTAATCAATTGACTATCTACAACAATTGTCAATAATCAGTTTATAAATTAGAAACAGATTGTTTCAATCCGCATTATTAGAAATGGGAATTCATAATATAACTAATCGACGAACTTAGTCGAGTCGATTACACATATTGTGAACAATCACAACAAACAGAGACAATGTTGTAATTTGATCACATAAACGGATATGAGGCAGAATCACAGAATTTAAATAAACAAATATGAAAATTACACGGGCTACTGAAACAGGCAATAATATACACATAAAATACAGAACGGAATAGGAAGAATACCTTTGAACCTTCGAATTTATACGAAAATAGTGTCAACTTGGATTTGGACCTTTTGAGGCTAAACAGACTTTATTCGAAGTATTCTCAATTGAGAATACTTCGATTAAAGTCTCTTGGACCTCAATCCCTCACTTAATTTGGGTAAATTCCATGACTGGAATTTTTTTTAGGGTTTCAGATTCTTCGATCTCAAATCCGAACATTTCTAGGTATATTCGAATCAAAACAATGGTGTTCTAGGCACGAGGGGGGTCAGGTGGATAACTGGTGTGAGTTTGAGGTAGGTTGGGATAAGGTCAGGTTTCACTCGAATCTTCAAATGAAGATTCGAGCAGTTCCAGGAGGATTCGAACCATGCCACTAACAGATCCGTGATGAGGATGGACAGGGGGGACTGTGGTGTTAATTTGGAGGCCATCGAAAAAAGTTGGTTTTTCAGACCAACCTTCAATCGGAGATTCGAGACTATGTGATCTGATTCGAAGGAAACTAATACCAGATCTGTAACGAGGGGGTTGTGAGAAGTCGAGGGTGCTAAGGTGGTGACCGGCGGCGTTGTTGCCGCCGGGTTTCAGGCGATGGAGAGTTAGGGCGGCTAGGGTTAGGGTGTGTTTTTTCGGAGATGATGATGAACAGGAGAGGAGGAGGGGTGTTTAGTTAGGGGGCCGGGGTATGGATTTTGGTTTATATAGGGGTGGGGTGGATGGACCAGGGCCATTGGATCAGCTGAGATCAAAGGCCTGGATCAATTGGCAGGAGAGGAACGGTGTCGTTTGAATTAAATTCGGGTATGGGTTGGCCCGGGTAATGGATCGGGTAGGGGTTACGGGTAAGGGTATGGGATCTCAGCCGTTGGATTGATTTAATCCAACAGCCCTTGATGAAATATGACCAAACGTCGTCGTTTGGTTTGGTTGAATTGGACCGAACATGGGGTGTTTGGATTGGGCTGTGGGGAAATTGATTTTGTTTGGGCCTGGATTTCAGTCCAGGTCCGATTTTTCACCTTTTTAAACTTATTTTCTATTTCCTAATTTTATTCCTAATTATGAAAATCCTAATTTCAATTATAAAAACCAAATTAACCTTACAAAACATTAATCACCCTTTAACAAACATTAACATACAAGACAAATTATTAATCACACAATGGCATATTTAAATGACGAACAAATAAGATCAATGCAATTTTTTGTGATTTTTAATTAACTCTTAAATGCATAATTAAAACCTAGCTATGCATGAAACATGTATTTTTATTTTATTTTTCATTTAACTATGACAAAGTAAACATTTACGGACAAAACACAAATAATTAATAAATGCCACACAAATTCTAAAAATTGCTCACTAAGAGAAATTTGTTTTATTTTTTTGTTTTATTTTGGAGTAGTTTTCGTGAGGCAAAAATCACGTGCTCACAGCTGCCCCTCTTTGTGCGGAAACTCGAAGAGTTTTCGTGCAAAGATAAAGTGAGTGAATACGAGCGATTTTTGCCTTTTTGAATACTCCGTGGGAAGCATTTTTTGAAAGATTTGACCGAACCTCTGCTTCAAAGGTTTCCTACATATCCTTGGCTATAAAAGAATCAGGTCAATGTTTTCGTGCTGCTTTTACTGCTTGCTGACCTCTTTATTACACCCTGCTTCAAAGGTAAAACAAAAGCTAAACTAGACTATGGTATATGAATTACACAATCTTATCTAAATCATGCCCTTGCGTTTCTTGTTGTCTTGATGTCTTGGTGACTCTTGGGCATCTTTCGCTTCCGACTTGTTCCGCATTTCCTTTCATTGTGTCCCGTATTTTCTTTCTCTGTTTGGGACTCTTGTTGTTTCCTGCCAGGGATTTTGTTGGACTCCTCCGCTTTATTGACTCTAAGTGTGCTCCTTTCTTATAAGAGCGGGCGCCTAATTGCCAATACTTTTCTGTTATTCCTTCTTCTCCAGGTGGACGCCTGATTGCTATTTCCTTTGCTCTTCCTTGTTCTCCAGGTGGACGCCTGATTGCTATTTCTTTTCCTCGTCCTTGTTCTCCAGGTGGACGCCTGATTTCTTCTTCCTTTCTTCATCCTTGTTCTTCAAGTGGACGCCTGATTGCTTCTTCAACTCTTCATCCTTGTTCTCCAGGTGGACGCCTGATTACTTCTTCCTTTCTTTATCCTTGTTCTCTAGGTGGACGCCTGATTACTTCTTCATTTCTTCATCCTTGTTCTCCAGGTGGACGCCTGATTGCTTCTTCAACTCTTCATCCTTGTTCTATAGGTGGACGCCTGATTACTTCTTCCTTTCTTCATCCTTGTTCTCCAGGTGGACGCCTGATTTCTTCTTTTCTTTGTCCTTGTTCTCCAGGTGGACGCCTGATTGCTTCCTTTCTTTGTCCTTGTTCTCCAGGTGGACGCCTGATTGCTTCTTTTCTTTGTCCTTGTTCTCCAGGTGGACGCCTGATTGCTTCTTTTCTTTTCATCCTTGTTCTCCAAGTGGATGCCTGATTACTTCTTCCTTTCTTCATCCTTGTTCTCCAGGTGGACGCCTGATTTCTTCTTTTCTTTGTCCTTGTTCTCTAGGTGGACGCCTGATTGCTTCCTTTCTTTGTCCTTGTTCACCAGGTGGACGCCTGATTGCTTCTTTTCTTTTGTCCTTGTTCTCCAGGTGGACGCCTGATTGCTTCTTTTCTTTGTCCTTGTTCTCCAGGTGGACGGCTGATTGCTTCTTCCTTTGTCCTTGTTCTCCAGGTGGACGCCTGATTGCTTCTTTTCTTTGTCCTTGTTCTCAAGGTGGACGCCTGATTTCTTCTTCAACTTTGTCCTTGTTCTCCAGGTGGACGCCTGATTGCTTCCTTTCTTTGTCCTTGTTCTCCAGATGGACGCCTGATTGCTTCTTTTCTTTTCATCCTTGTTCTCTAGGTGGACGCCTGATTTCTTCTTTCTTTTTCATCCTTGTTCTCCAGGTGGACGCCTGATTTCTTCTTTTCTTTGTCCTTGTTCTCCAGGTGGACGCCTTATTTCTTCTTCAACTTTGTCCTTGTTCTCCAGGTGGACGCTTGATTGCTTCCTTTCTTTGTCCTTGTTCTCTAGGTGGACGCCTGATTGCTTCTTTTCTTTTCATCCTTGTTCTCCAGGTGGATGCCTGATTGCTTCTTCAACTCTTCATCCTTGTTCTCCAGGTGGACGCCTGATTACTTCTTCCTTTCTTCATCCTTGTTCTCCAGGTGGACGCCTGATTTCTTCTTTTCTTTGTCCTTGTTCTCCAGGTGGACGCCTGATTGCTTCCTTTCTTTTTCCTTGTTCTCCAGGTGGACGCCTGATTGCTTCTTTTCTTTGTCCTTGTTCTCCAGGTGGATGCCTGATTGCTTCCTTTATTTGTCCTTGTTCTCCAGGTGGACGCCTGATTGCTTCTTTTCTTTTCATCCTTGTTCTCCAGGTGGACGCCTGATTTCTTCTTCCTTTTTCATCTTTGTTCTCCAGGTGGACGCCTGATTTCTTCTTTTCTTTGTCCTTGTTCTCCAGGTGGATGCCTGATTGCTTCTTTTCTTTGTCCTTGTTCTCCAGGTGGACGCCTGATTTCTTCTTTTCTTTCACTGGGTGTTTCCTGGCACAAATGTTGTTTTTTCCCCTGTTTCAAATCAAAGAAAATTTTGTTAGTTTGAGGCATGGGGGTTAATTGTAGCATTCTTGCTGTCCTGTTTTACTTCCTTGGAGTGGTTGAAAAGACTGTTTTGTCTTTGCAATTGATCCTTTACCGTAGGATCACCAACTGTTGTTTCACTTCACACCCTTTCAATTGTAATCATATGTCATTCCTGACATTACTGAACCACTTTTCTGATTCAACTTCTCTTATACCCACATCTTATTTTCATTTTGTTACCTCCCGCCTTTCTTGGCCGTATTTTGCATCATGCAATCTTGAATATTAGTAGTATACCTTGACATTTGTTTGTAACCAAACTTACCTCAAAATCTTTAGAAGAGTAAGATTATTAGTGACGAAACACGATGATTTCGACAATTATAGAACGAAAAGAAAAATCCAAATTTGGAGGACTGTTGGAGAAGGAATAAAGAACTTATCTGATTGGAGTTACTGACACCAATGATCAGGGTATGCATTTCGGATTAATCAACCCAGTCTTTTTAGTCAATCTCTTCTTTCCAATTATTTTCATTTTGCTTTTCTCAAAATTTTCATAACCCACTTTTACTTCTGCCAATTTACAGACCTTGTTCGACTTGCAATATCTTAAAGATTTTTTCACCGACAAACCTTCCTCATTTGTTCATTTCTTACTTCCTTTTCGCCTTATGGTGCCTGCGAAGGTTTTCACCAATAAGACTCTCTCATTTTTCTTTCTCTCAGCTTTCGTCGCCTCATGGTGCCCGTGAGGGTTTTCACCTATGAGACTCTCTCATTTTCATTACCTCTTCTTGTTTGTACCAGAGTGTTGTGAACCATCTCCATTTGTTTGATTCAGCAATTTTCTAAGATTGGCCAAAAGGTCTTTTGGTATGTGGTTGGGATGAAAGGGTATCAAAAAAAAAAGTTAAATAATTTTGATATGGGTTTAAAATTACAACTCTTGGAATCTTTTCCTCATTGCACATATAATCCCTGTCCCAGTTTTCTTGACTTGGGGTCTCTTGAATGTTTCCTTTTGTGCATATTATGAATATTATGCACCCTATGACCGAGCCGTGAGGCGCCTACATATCCTCTTTGAGGAATCAGGTCAGACGTAGTTCACTCTTTAATAGGGATTTTCTATATTTTTTTTTATATTTTAATTTCATTGATTCCAAGAGAGGGTAAGAAAGAAACGAGTATGGCTCAAAGGGGAAACAAAGGGTACAGTGTTTGGATAGCAGAATAAATTGTCGTTATCATTCCAATCTTCGGAATAATGTCGAATACAAACATTTAATAACTTATACCAAGGAAAAATCATGCATAATATCTCTTTACAACATCAGAATTGATAGCCATGTCTATGCATTTTCCTTCAATATCTATTAAACATAATGCACCATTGGATAATACTCTGGTCACAATGAATGGTCATTGCCAATTCAGGGCAAATTTGCCCTTTGCTTCAACCTGATGTGGAAGAATATGTTTCAGCACATGTTGACCCACTTCAAATTTTCGGGGACGCACCTTTTTGTTGTATGCCCTTGCTATTCTTCTTTGATATAATTGGCCATGACATACTGTTGCCAATCGTTTTTCATCAATCAAGTTTAACTGTTCCAGACGGGCTTTGACCCATTCATCATCATCAATCTTAGCTTCGGCGATGATCCGAAGGGAAGGAATTTCAACTTCTGCAGGAATTACTGCTTCAGTGCCATATACCAACAAATAAGGAGTTGCTCCTACTGAAGTGCGAATAGTAGTGCGATATCCCAACAACGCAAATGGTAATTTTTCATGCCATTGTCTTGAGTCTTCTACCATTTTCCGAAGTATCTTCTTTATATTTTTGTTGGCTGCCTCGACCGCTCCATTCGCCTTGGGCCGATATGGGGTAGAGTTGCGATGTATAATCTTAAACTGTTGACATACTTCCTTCATTAGGTTACTGTTAAGATTAGCACCGTTGTCTATGATGATCACCTTTGGGATTCCGAATCGACATATGATATTTGAGTGAACAAAATCGACCACAGCTTTCTTGGTCACTGATTTGAATGTTTTGGCCTTAACCCATTTGGTAAAATAATCAATGGCTACCAGAATGAATCTGTGCCCATTAGATGATACTGGCTCAATTGGTCCAATCACATCCATGCCCCAGGCGACGAAGGGCCATGGTGCCGACATGTATGCAACTCAGATGGTGGAGAATGAATCAAATCCCCGTGTATTTGGCATTGATGACACTTGCGCACAAAACTGATACAATTTTGCTCCATGGTAAGCCAATAGTAACCAGCTCGTAGAATTTTCTTTTCCAACACATATCCGCTCATGTGGGATCCGCAAACTCCCGCATGTACTTCAGACATGACAGTCGTAGCTTGTCTGGCATCTATGCATCTTAACAATCCAAAGTCTGGTGTTCTTTTATACAAAACTCCTCCGCTTAAGAAGAATCCATTTTGCCAATCGCCTAATGGTTCTCTTTTGATCCCCAGTGGCTTGTGCTGGATATATTTCCATTCTGATATACTCCTTGATGTCGTGGAACCATGGTTCACCATCAAATTTTTCCTCGACCATGTTGTAGTAAGCGTGCTGATCGTGGACCTGAATATGTAGTGGGTCCACGTAAGCTTTATCTGGATGGTGCAACATTGATGCTAGGGTAGCCAATGCATCGGCAACCTCATTATGGATCCTTGGAATATGTCGGAACTCCACTGATTGAAACCGCTGACAAAGATCATGTAGACATTGTCGGTATGGTATGAGCTTCAAGTCTCGTGTTTCCCATTCTCCTTGAATTTGATGTACCAGAAGATCTGAATCTCCCACGACTAAGATTTCCCGGATTCCCATGTCTGCGGCTAGCCTTAACCCCAAAATACAAGCTTCATATTCAGCCATATTATTGGTGCAATAAAATCGAAGTTGAGCCGTAACAGGATAGTGATGCCCGGTCTCAGAAATAATTACAGCTCCTATCCCGACTCCTTTCATGTTAGCGGCTCCATCAAAGAAGAGTTTCCAGCCAGGTTTTTCAATATGCTCCATCTCACCGATATGCATTATTTCTTCATCGGGAAAATAGGTTTTCAATGGCTCGTACTCCTCGTCGACCGGGTTTTCAGCTAAATGATCGGCCAATGCTTGGGCTTTCATTGCAGTCCGAGTCACATAGATGATGTCAAATTCTGTGAGCAATATCTGCCACTTTGCAAGTCTTCCCGTTGGCATAGGCTTTTGAAAAATATATTTCAACGGATCCAGACGCGAAATGAGGTAAGTAGTGTAGGATGACAAATAGTGTTTCAATTTCTGAGCTACCCAAGTTAGGGCGCAATATGTCTTCTCTAGATGAGTATACTTAACCTCATAAGCTGTGAATTTCTTGCTAAGGTAGTAGATGGCCTATTATTTTCTGCCGGTGAGGTCATGTTGCCCCAATACACAACCAAATGAATTTTCTAAGACTGTTAGGTAAAGAATCAAAGGTCTTCCTGGCTCTGGCGGAACCAGCACGGGTGGGTTTGACAAGTATCCTTTTATCTTATCAAATGCTTCTTGACATTCGTCGGTCCACTTGGCCGCAGTGTCTTTCTTTAACAATTTAAAAATAGGCTCACAGGTTGCCGTGAGCTGAGCAATAAACCTGCTGATGTAATTCAACCTCCCTAACAAACTCATTACTTCAGTTTTGTTCCTTGGGGGTGGCAATTCTTGGATGGCTTTGATCTTTGATGGGTCTAGCTCGATGCCTCGCCGACTGACTATGAATCCCAACAGCTTTCCAGATGGAACACCAAATGCGCACTTGGCAGGGTTAAGCTTGAGGTTATACCTGCGAAGTCTCAAGAAGAATTTCCTCAAATCCCCAACGTGGTCGGCTTGATGCTTTGATTTTATGATCACATCGTCCACGTATACCTCAATCTCCTTATGTATCATATCATGAAACACCGTGGTCATTGCTCT
Source organism: Nicotiana tabacum (assembly GCF_000715075.1). Lineage (NCBI taxonomy): Eukaryota > Viridiplantae > Streptophyta > Magnoliopsida > Solanales > Solanaceae > Nicotiana > Nicotiana tabacum. The sequence continues at coordinate 146,920,735 of NC_134080.1, forward strand.
CATGTAGGTTGCCCCGGCGTTATTTAAACCGAATGGCATTACCCGGTAGCAATAAGTTCCTCATGGTGTGATGAATGTTGTCTTCTCCGCATCTTCTTCATCCATTAGAATTTGATGATAACCGGCATAACAATCCACAAAATATCCTATCTTATGCTTGGCACAATTATCGATCAAACTATGGATATTAGGTAATGGAAAATTATCCTTCGGACTTGCTTTGTTGAGATTGCGATAATCGACGCATACTCTGATCTTGCCGTCTTTCTTAGGCACGGGAACGATATTAGCCAACCAAACAGGATATCGAGTGACTCGAATGACCTTTGCCTCTAACTGTTTGGTGATTTCTTCTTTAATTCTCACACTCATATCAGGCTTGAACTTTCTCAATTTTTGCTTGACAGGAGGCACCATTGGATCAGTGGGCAATTTGTGGACCACTAAATCAGTGCTCAAACCTGGCATGTCGTCATATGACCATGCAAAAACATCATTGAATTCTATGAGTGCTTTAATCAACTCTTCTCGGATCTTTGGTTTGAGATGGACACTTATTTTAGTCTCTCGGATATTATTCGTGTCCCCTATGTTGATGTCTTCGGTACCACTCAAGTTAGGTTTGGTTTTTTCCTCAAACTAAATTAACTCTTTACTAATCTCTTCGAAAGCCTCATCATCATCATATTCTGATTCATAATCACAATATACTTCTTGAATTATTATTTCGGAATCAGATTGATTTTTAAGACTGGGCTGAGGATTCCTCATGCATGCCATATCACTAGAGCCAGCGTAAAAAGAACTGTACATAAAAAAGAAGAAAAGAAAAGAAAAATATCAGGAATGATAATGAAAGGGAAACTGTATTTTATTGGATGATGAAAGATAACAAGGTTTGCACACTTCAAACAAACTGTAAGATAAACATTGGGATTACAACCCTGAGGTAACCCAAACAAACTGAAGGAAAATCAAAATAAACTACCAAGACTCCTTTCGAATGGGGAGAGCAGTGGCTTTCCAATTATTAAGCCTTGTCTCTGGCCCGATGAATTGCACTTCTGTGTCACTAGAACCTTCACTGTTTTCCACCATATTCACATCGTCAAACAATTTCTCGAATCTTTCAATTAATTCCTCCTCAGGATTGACCAAGGATTTAGGAATTGTTGTTATCGGGTGATTTTCAGCACCGATCTTGATAAAAGACATTGATAGATGTGGGACTGGTTTTGGAAGAACCCATGCCTTTTGTTTTAGCTTCATGGCCTTTCTCACGTCTGTGACAGTGGGTATGAATCCCAAACCAAATGTTCCCCAGTTCTCGGGGAGAGATACTGGTTGTATAATTCCTTGCAAAGATGAGCCAAAACCTTTGCCGGGTATAAAACCCTTTTTTAACATTTCGTAGGCTACCATGACTGATGCAGAGGTTATCTTTGGATTCGGAATGTATTTTCCCTCTGGAATTTTCTCTACCGACATTGTGTCGGACACTTGGTAAACCCAAGGTCCCTGGTCATTTTCTATTCCCTCGACTGGTACAATGGCACCGCTGTGAGCATTTAAACTGTCTTCCCCATGCACAATTATTTCCTATTTATCCCATTCAAACTTGACCGCCTGGTGTAGTGTTGACGGGACTGCTTTAGCAACATGGATCCATGGTCGACCCAAGAGCAAATTATAAGAAACAGTTATGTCCAGCAATTGAAACTCCATTGTGAATTCAACTGGCCCTATTGTCAGCTCTAGCACTATGTCGCCAAATGAATCTCTGCTTCCACCGTCAAACCCCCGTACGCAAATACTATTCTTCTGGATCCTCTCCTCTTTTATTTTCAACTTGTCTAAAGTGGAGAGAGGGCAGATGTTTGCACTTGACCCGTTGTCAACCAATACCCGGGTTACTACAGAGTTTTCATATTTCGCGGTAAGGTAGAGAGCTCTGTTATGCTCAGTACCTTCCATAGGCAATTCATCATCAGCAAATGTAATTCTGTTTGCCTCAAAGATTCTGTTGGCTATTCTTCCCAAATGATTTACGGAGATCTTATCAGGAATGTGTGCCTCATTCAGGATTTTCATCAAACCTTGACGGTGCTCCTCTGAATGGATCAGTAATGGCAATAATGAAATTTGAGCGGGTGTCTTTTTTAATTGTTCCACAACAGAATAGTCATGGAGTTTCATCTTTCTTAAAAACTCTTCCGCTTCTTCTTCCGTCACAGCTTTCTTTATTGGTGTTGGATTATTTTTAGTTTTTCTTAACTCCTCGGGAGTGAAACATCTTCCCGAACGAGTCAAGCCTTGCACCTCACAGACTTCTTCCTTGACTTCTTTTCCTTTATAAATTACCGTTACCCGTTCGTAGTTCCATGGAATGGCTTTGTTGCTGATCACTGGTAACTGGGTTACCGACTTGATAATGACCCGATCTATACGAGCTCCTTCCACGACTACAATGGGTTTGCTGGCGACCCCTGGTACTATCACTTTCGATCCTTCTTGCTTTGTGGCAACTTTGCTCGAAGATCCCTTCTCAAATACCACAGATGGTTCATCACCCTTTTTGTTCTGCTTAGGTACCGACTTCTCCTCTGTTAAATGCTCTTCTGGCTTGGCTTCATGAGACCTGATCATCATGACGGTTTGTGATGGCTTCTTTGTTTCCCCATCAGCCCGTACTATTTCTATCATATTGGCCTCCTGATGGGCTGGCATTGGATTTTTGTTGATATTGGGAGCTTCGGGGGTTTGAACTTCAATTTTGTTAGTATCAATCAGCTCTTGTATTGCATTCTTCAAATGCCAGCATTTTTCTGCATCATGGCCTGGTGTACCGGAACAATATTCACAGCTTATGGTGTAGTCCAGATTCTTTGGAGGAGGATTGGACAGCTTGGATTGTATCGGCCTTAGCATGTCTAGCTGTCTCAACCTGTGGAACAGACTAGTGTAGGATTCACCCAATGGAGTGAAGGTTTTCTTTTTCTGTTCCCTTTCTCCCCTGAATGATTGCCTTGGCCTGAAACCTGGTCCGGGGTAGGCTCGTGGGTAAGTACTTGATATGACAGGGGCGCGCCAATGAGCGTGAGCAGGTGGTTGATTGTATGCTTGAGCATGATTGATGGAAAAATGAGGTTCCGACGGGTGATAGTAATGTTGGGGTGAATTGTGGTGGTAAGTTGATTGGTGGGACCGATGTTGATTGTAGTAATGAGGTGAACCTTCGGATCCTGACCAAGTTCCTGAATCAACCACCGCTGCTTCCTCCCTTTTCTTTCTTCCGATTCATCCTACCCCGCCTTGAGTAGCTTGAGTAGTCGCTTTAATAGCCGAATAACTCATGATTTTATTTGTCTTGAGGCCTTCTTCCACCATACATCCCATCTTCACTACTTCATTAAATGATTTTCCTACCGCCGAAACCAAATGGGCATAGTAAGTTGGCTCCAGGGATTGTAGGAAGTAGTCTACCATTTCACTTTCCTTCATAGGAGGATCCACCCTTGCTGCCTGTTCCCTCCACCGGAAACCATACTCTCTAAAACTATCATTGTGCTTTTTCTCAAATTTTGTCAAGGATAGTCGATCTGGGATGATTTCCAGATTGTATTGGAAGTGGTAAGCAAATGCCTGTGCTAGGTCATCCCAGGTGTACCATCTCCCATGGTCCTGGCGTGTGTACCACTCTAAAGCTGATCCGCTCAAACTCTGACTGAAGTAAGCCATCAATAATTCGTCTCTTCCCCCAGCTCCTCGCATCTTGCTGCAGAATCCTCTCAAGTGGGCTACTGGATCGCCGTGCCCGTTATATAGGTCAAATTTAGGCATCTTGAAACCAACTGGCAATTGCACATTTGGGAATAAGCATAAATCCTTTTAGGCCACACTGACCTGTCCTCCTAACCCTCGCATGTCTCGGAACGATTGTTCTAGGCTTTTGACCTTTCTGAACATCTCTTCTTGTTCAGCATTTTTGGCTGGCTTGTCAATTTTGGTTGGGAGGTCAAAACGAGGAGTAGTTGAATAGATTTCGGAGGCTTTGAAGGTGGGCTCCGGAGGGTAGTATTGATTGTCCTGGGCCTGGAGTATAGGCTCACTAGGAGATTTGTGGAATGTAGCCGGGGGAGGTGCTACGAAGACAGGAGTTACTGGTGGAGGATGGTATGGAACTGGTTTCGAGGGTGGAGACTGCGGTGTTTGAGAGGTGGTGCCTCGGTAGTGTTGGTAGATGGGGAAATTTGGAGATAGTTCAGTGGTAAGATTATCTTGAGATTGGGCTAGTGATGGAGCAGGGTTAGTTGGGTAAGATGGGGGTGATTGCCCTATAGACCAGGCTCGGTACATCTCAGCCATTTGCTTCTTAAGTTTAAGCATTTCTTCTTTCATTTTGTCAACGTCCGTCTCCTCTATCTCAATACCTGTGTCTATTATGCATTTGCTCGGCTGCTTGTGTCATCCCAGCTTTCTTGAATTTTTTATTATTACTCGCTCTCGATTTATTTATTATTTATTTGATTGTGGTCGAATCTTATAGAGACTGCCTACGTATCATGCCCCTGCATGAATCAGACCTTGCGTAGTTCGGAACGTAAGGCAAACACTTTTATTTATTCTTGAAAATAATACAAAGATGGAACAAACATTACATTTGGAAAAACATTATAAGAAAATGGTTTGAAAACACACACACCCAAATCAAAATAAAAGACACAACTCTTAACATCTCTCAGCATGCTCCACTTTCCACTTTTGTTGTCAATCATTGGATTATCTACTTAATGTGGGGCTTGACCTGGATGACCTCCCAGCGTACGATACATTCTTTCTAACTCCGTTGCCAGATGACGGGCAAAAATAGGTGCATGCTCTATAAACCTTTCATAATCCATCCCTTGGCAGTTCACATAACTTTAAGAAGTGTAAACCGCTAAATCATGGATTTGTGCCTGAAGTTTTAGAGACGTTGGTCTTGGTTCTGCAGTTTTTGTTGGCGAGTTGTGGCTATATCTCTGATACGTTCTTCACGATCTAAAGCTGACTCTAATTGAGCTCGGAGTCTGGCCTGATCGAGTCTTGCTTGTGCTCTTTCTCTGTCGATGTCTGCATGTTGATGCTCTCTGTTGTATCTTCTTGCTTCTTCCAGTTGTGCATGAAGTTGGGCTTCTAAATGTAGCCAACGGTCTTTTTCCTTCTTGAATTGTGCCCTGTCTTCTTCGGATTGCATTACTTGGCGTTCCTTATTAGATCTGGCTTCTTCGTTTAATTGTTAGATTCTTTCTTTAGCTTTGCTCAACGCTTTTTCGGTTTTTGCAAAAATGGAATCATAATCTTGCATTTTTTCAAAAGGATTGGCGATGATTTTTTGATCCTTCCAACTCCTCATTGGTATTTCGGGAGCTTTCTTCATTTTTTGAAATTGAGTGTGAAGATTTTTATTCTCACCAGCCAGACTCTTCTTCTCGCCTTCTGCTTCTTGTGCTTGCAAATCTTTCTCCAAACTGAGGCTCCTCAGATTTTCCTTTAGAGCATGGATAGTTGCTTTGTACCCTTTTTCCTTTTCTCCCCAAATCAACCACTCTTGGATTTTATCATTAAAGGTTTGAACATGGGGTCTTTTTGTTGGCCTTCTTAACTAGGGTTCTGGTACATCATCCACGCGGGACCGTTTCTCAAACCACCTTGCATATCCTGGATTTATCTCACCCTTTGTAGTGTCTTGAACTTGAGTATCACTTTTCAAGTATCGACATCCATTCCACATCTGCTGAATTAAAGACTCGGGAAGAGTAGCTTCAGGGTGTAACTCGATTACTTGCATACTCAAATCTTCATCATCAGGAACTACTTGGTATCTCCCTAGTTGTCTCAGAACTCTCTGTGGCACATATGACTGGATGTTTCTTAATCTCAATAGTAACAAATGACTATTCGAGGTTGACATGTGTATCATTTCCTTTATCAGGAGCCATCCCAAAGTCCACTCAATTTGATTTGCCGTTAAAGATCTTAGATGAGATACCCAGGCTTCGACCCCTTCTGTAGATTTATAATACTTTGTTCTTTCTTTATAACTCTCGATGAAATTATCATGGCTTGGCCCGTACTGTATGAACTTGGGGTGATGTTGGAGGTGTTCAATCACCCACATTTGCAACAAAATTTTGCACCCTTCGAAGATCTTTGCCCCTGATTTACATAAGGTCAACGCCCGATAAATGTCTGAGAGAATGATTGGGACAAGGGTGTGATTTTCCTTGGTAGTGAGGACCTGTACGACTTTCGCTGTGTGAATATCAATTGTTCGTTCTTTGTTTGGGAAGACCATGATTCCTAGAAAAGCCACCATGAAGGCGAAGCGACGGTGAATCTGCCAGGTGTCTTTGTTCTGCTTGTTAGTAAGCCCCTTCTCATGAATTTCAAATCCATCTGGCTTTCCGAACCTTGAATGTAGGAAGTCGAAAGAACAACACCCGTTGATAACGTTGCTTTTTCTGATTTGATTACTGATGTTCAGGAGCCCAAAGAACCGATGCACTGAAGGAGCTTTTGGGAATATAAGACTTTGTTTTCTTAAATCTCCATCAAAACCGGCATATCCAGCTATCTCTTCTAATGTAGGAGTAAGCTCAAAATCAGAGAAGCGAAAAACATTGTGAACAGGGTCCCAGAAAGTTACTAATGCCGCAATCAAATCATCACGTGGTTTAACTTTCATAATATCTGTGAGAGTTCCCAAATGTTTAATGACCCATTTTGACCATCTTCTCCTAACTCATGCCACCACATCTGAAGCCGAAATAGAACCTCATCTGCATTTGCGGACGGTAGGTTTTGGGTAGTGCTCATTTTGTGTCTGCGATTAATTTTAACAAAAATCAAAACTCATTTTGAAAACAGACACTCATTAATTTTTTTTTATATATTTTTTAATTAACACTTCTTTTTTTTCAAAACTTAAAACTATTTTTTGGGTATTTTCTAAAACAACTCATTTTATTCCTCGGCTCTCACAATGATTTTTTTTTCAATTAAGCTGGTCAACAAGCAAATACGAGGCAAATGAGTGCACAAGTAGCAAGTAGGATGCATCAGGATGGTCTTTTCATTTTGGGTTCACCTGTCCTAGACAGACCCAACCCCTGTGTTGAGTCTCCAAGGCCAAATGCACATGATGCAAATATACGTTCCTACTAGGGATCCGGTACATGGCTTAGTTATTCTAAGTGAAAAACCTGAGGCTGATTGTTCTAAACCTGGCTTACCCAAACGGACAGTTTGAGCCGAAGTGGGGGCAACGTACCGGGAGCACGAAAGTCTACCCGGCCTAGTTACTTGTCCCAACTTCGTCTTATTTGGTATGACTTTAACAGAAAGGTGGGCCACGCACACGTGTGCACCATAAATTCAGAAGACTCAGAAAGAAGGGGGTTTCACAGCAGTTGTATATACACAATTCAGATAATATTAAAGCGGTAAAAACATCATTTAGCACATTAGGCATATATCATGTATGCATCAGATAATAAATAAAGCCAACTATAGCAGTTATTTTAAGCTCGAATTCTTAAACCCTGAACCAGCGGTTCTGGGTTAACCTTTTTGTCCCCAGCAGAGTCGCCAGAGCTGTCACACCTCCTTTTTTCGCCTCCCGCTAGGGGGTGAAGGTAGTTTTCTCCAATTTAAGGACAGTCGAAACGGGATTTATTTATTTATTTCAGAGTCGCCACCTGGGAATTTTAAGGCGTCCCAAGTCACCGGTTTTAATCCCGAATCGAGGAGAACATGACTCTGTTTATTATTCTGCGACCCAGAAATCTTAGTAAGGAATTCTGTTAATTCGGGAGAAGGTGTTAGGTATTCCCGAATTCCGTGGTTCTAGCACGGTCGCTTAACTATTTTTTTATACCTGGCTCAATTATCTCGATTTCACTAAATACATTTTTTCATTGCAAGATTTTGTTACCGCTTCTGTTTAGATTGTTTATAATTAAAGATTCTCTCGAAACGAATCACACGTACATATATTCGTGTTATATATTTTTATAAACATGAAGAATCGTGTCACGCATACGTGTCCACAATAAGATCGATAATATTATTTTTATTATAAGAATAAACTTATGTTCAAAAAATAAAATTAAGAACATCGTTATTCTTGTATGATGAAATAGTGAACTGCACATCTCGGGTTTAGTTTAACATCCTCCGAAGAAATTCTCTTTTTATTAAATGTTCGCTCGAAGTTGCGCGAACGCATAATCCGAATTGCTTTTAGAAATATAATCAGGTTACGCGAACGCATCCCTAATCACGCAAAATATTCTTAATGGTAGTATAGATTTTCCACAAATTGTTTATTACATCCATACATTTTTATGTGAAAATCATGAAAAATCCCTATTTGAGATGCCCTTAAATTCTTTGAAAAGAATTCACAATTTATTAAGTGTTGACCGCTAATTATATTTTTTCGCATGTGAATTATATTCCTCTGATCCATTCAAATTTTAAGAGTAAAAAATAAACAACGTGTGATTAATATTACCATTTTTCTCGTAAATACAATATGTGTATACCCAAAAAGTGAATTGCATATGAAACTAAAGAAAAATTTGATTTATGAAAGGAAGAGATGTTTTCGAAGAATTTTTATTATTTTTTTTATTTGTAGTGAATGCTATTTTACGTTCTTAAAATTGTTACAATTTATGAGCCTAATCTCCTTCTACATCATTTGTTCTTAATCCAATATGCATGATTATTTTGGTTAATTCTGCTTATGATCGAGTTTGGGATATACATAATCGAAACGATTTTTATTCTCAACCTATGTGAACTATTGGCAAACACTAACTTTACACGTTATAAAAAATTGTTGACTTATCGTTTACATTTTTTTTAAGAAATGAGCTGATTGCATTCAAATAACTAAGCCATTTGTTATTAAGAAAAGAGTTAATCTACCTGTTGACTTAATAAGACGATATCACATATAACATGAATATATCCCTCCAACATTCACCATATTCCAACATTGTGAACATAACGGATTTTATCAATGCATCTTTCGACTTTTGATTATAAACATAACCATTATTACGCCATATATGAACAAAATGCAACCAACATCATCTAGCCTTAAACCACAACCAAATAATTAACAAAATATGCTAACAATGTATTTTTCTTGAGATTTCCATACTATTCTGTACTTAATTAACAATGTCACAAGACTTAATTAATAGCCAACTTTATGCCATGTTCCCTATCTTGACAATTCAATTATAACTATACTTTAATGAAATTCTGAAATAGATAACATTATTACAATACTTATACGAACTTCAAAAGGGAATGATTAACTAATAATTATCATGTCAAGCATACTACTATATTAACCAACATGAAACGAAACTGAAATTTAAACTAAAGAATTTAGATAAGTAGAAGACAGAATTATAATTCCAAACTTCATTCATTTTGCAATGTTGAAGCTTTCCACAACATGAGTCTAAAGATATATACCTGGAAATGAGGGTAGAAGAGGTAAATTTCAGCAGTAGCAGCAACAACAAAACAGCAGAAAATGCCAATGTTTCAACAGATTTAAGCGACAAACAGGACCCGTGAAACCCAGACACACAATAGCAGTACTCTTTAAGAAATTTCAGATTTTTAAACTGAACAATAGGATCAAATAAATCCGGACAGATTCCAGGAAAAACAGTATTTCTGATTTTAAGACTTTAGAAAGGGAAACTGAAAAGCTCTTAATTTCAGAAAATCAGCCTCAATATTAGTTTCTGATGTAGAATTCTTTTTACTGTTTCTGATTTTCTTTCTTTCTTTCTGTTCTCTATCTGATTCTCCCTCCTTCTCTTCTTCCCTCTCCCTTAATTTCTGATGTCCTCAATTTCTCTCCCTCCCCTTAAATCAGTCCCAATCCCCTCTATCTTATACAGGTCTGCCTCCCTCTTTAGCAGCCCACTGTCCGGACCCCTTCTTTCTTTTTTTAAAAAATCAGAAAATCCCATTCAAAATCTGCTTTTACTACTTTAAATCCCATTACAAACCTTTTCCTAATTTTCAGCACATCCCATTACCCTTTGTTTCTCATTATTACATTAATTAATAGCCACTAACATTCCACTATAACACACTAATACTAACATATTATTCCTACTATTTCTATCCCAGAAATACCCCTGAAATCCTATTGTTATTACTGCCCTTAATACAAAAAATCAAAATCTGATACAAAACAGATTTTATAATCTGTTCAAGCCTAAATATCAACCTGGTTTTTGATTAAACAGCTATAACCAATTCTCTTAAGTTCTGGACTGAATCTTAACTGAGAATGTAACCTTCTAATACAATTATATCTAATCAACACTTGTAGAATTGAATTTAAACCCAACATCACAATAACATCACACAGAATCCAACAGAATAATTTAAACTGAATTTGAAATAAGTATGAATGCAGGGGCATTGTCATTATATTGACAGTGCCCTGAAACTCACTGCCCAGAAACTAACATACACGACATCTATTTGACGAACTTATTGAATTACAAACAAAGATGATTTAGGTGACGAGTATTAATCAATTGACTATCTACAACAATTGTCAATAATCAGTTTATAAATTAGAAACAGATTGTTTCAATCCGCATTATTAGAAATGGGAATTCATAATATAACTAATCGACGAACTTAGTCGAGTCGATTACACATATTGTGAACAATCACAACAAACAGAGACAATGCTGTAATTTGATCACATAAATGGATATGAGGCAGAATCACAGAATTTAAATAAACAAATATGAAATTACACGGGCTACTGAAACAGGCAATAATATACACATAAAATACAGAACGGAATAGGAAAAATACCTTTGAACCTTCGAATTTATACGAAAACAGTGTCAACTTAGATTTGGACCTTTTGAGGCTAAACAGACTTTATTCGAAGTATTCTCAATTGAGAATACTTCGATTAAAGTCTCTTGGACCTCAATCCCTCACTTAATTTGGGTAAATTCCATGACTGGAAAATTTTTTAGGGTTTCAAATTCTTCGATCTCAAATCCGAACATTTCTAGGTATATTCGAATCAAAACAATGGTGTTCTAGGCACGAGGGGGGTCAGATGGATAACTGGTGTGAGTTTGAGGTAGGTTGGGATAGGGTCAGGTTTCACTCGAATCTTCAAATAAAGATTCGAGCAGTTCCAGGAGGATTCGAACCATGCCACTAACAGATCCGTGATGAGGATGGACATGGGGGACTGTGGTGTTAATTTGGAGGCCATCGGAGAAAGTTGGTTTTTCAGACCAACCTTCAATCGGAGATTCGAGACTATGTGATCTGATTCGAAGGAAACTAATACCAAATCCGTAAAGAGGGGGTTGTGAGGAGTCGAGGGTGTTAAGGTGGTGACCGGCGGCGTTGTTGCCGTCGGGTTTTAGGCGATGGAGAGTTAGGGTGGCTAGGGTTAGGGTGTGTTTTTTCGGAGATGATGATGAACAGGAGAGGAGGGGGGGTGTTTAGTTAGGGGGCCGGGGTATGGATTTTGGTTTATATAGGGGTGGGGTGGATGGAGCAGGGCCATTGGATCAGCTGAGATCAAAGGCCTGGATCAATTGGCAGGAGAGGAACGGTGTCGTTTGAATTAAATTGGGGTATGGGTTGGCCCGGGTAATGGATCGGGTAGGGGTTACGGGTAAGGGTATGGCATCTCAGCCGTTGGATTGATTTAATCCAACGGCCCTTGATGAAATATGACCAAACGTCATCGTTTGGTTTGGTTGAATTGGACCGGACATGGGGTGTTTGGATTGGGCTGTGGGGAAATTGATTTTGTTTGGGCCTGGATTTCAGTCCAGGTCCGATTTTTCACCTTTTTAAACTTATTTTCTATTTCCTAATTTTATTCCTAATTATAAAAATCCTAATTTCAATTATAAAAACCAAAGTAACCTTACAAAACATTAATCACCCTTTAACAAACATTAACATACAAGACAAATTATTAATCACACAATGGCATATTTAAATGACGAACAAATAAGATAAATGCAATTTTTTGTGATTTTTAATTAACTCTTAAATGCATAATTAAAACCTAGATATGCATGCAACATGTATTTTTATTTTATTTTTCATTTAACTATGACAAAGTAAACATTTACGGACAAAACACAAATAATTAATAAATGCCACACAAATTCTAAAAATTGCTCACTAAGAGAAATTTGTTTTATTTTTTTTTTTGTTTTATTTTGGAGTAGTTTTCGTGAGGCAAAAATCACGTGCTCACAGCTGCCCCTCTTTGTGCGGAAACTCGAAGAGTTTTCGTGCAAAGATAAAGTGAGCGAATACGAGCGATTTTTGCCTTTTTGAATACTCCGTGGGAAGCATTTTTTGAAAGATTTGACCGAACCTCTGCTTCAAAGGTTTCCTACATATCCTTGGCTATAAAAGAATCAGGTCAATGTAGTTCGGGAAGTTTTGGGTAGCTGGGACTACCATGGGACTGTGATGTTACTGCTGTTTCGTGCTGCTTTTAATGCTTGCTGACCTCCTTATTACACCCTGCTTCAAAGGTAAAACAAAAGCTAAACTAGACTATGGTATATGAATTACGGAATCTTATCTAAATCATGCCCTTGCGTTTCTTGTTGTCTTGATGTCTTGGTGACTCTTGGGCATCTTTCGCTTCCAACTTGTTCTGCATTTCCTTTCATTGTGTCCCGTATTTTCTTTCTCTGTTTGGGACTCTTGTTGTTTCCTGCTGGGGATTTTGTTGGACTCCTCCGCTTTATTGACTCTAGGTGTGCTCCTTTCTTATAAGAGCGGGCGCCTGATTGCCAATACTTTTTTGTTATTCCTTGTTCTCCAGGTGGACGCCTGATTGCTATTTCCTTTGCTCTTCCTTGTTCTCCAGGTGGATGCCTGATAGCTATTTCTTTTCCTCGTCCTTGTTCTCCAGGTGGACGCCTGATTTCTTCTTCCTTTCTTTATCCTTGTTCTCCAGGTGGACGCCTGATTGCTTCTTCAACTCTTCATCCTTGTTCTCCAGGTGGACGCCTAATTACTTCTTCCTTTCTTCATCCTTGTTCTCCAGGTGGACGCCTGATTACTTCTTCCTTTCTTCATCCTTGTTCTCCAGGTGGACGCCTGATTGCTTCTTCAACTCTTTATCCTTGTTCTCCAGGTGGACGCCTGATTACTTCTTCCTTTCTTCATCCTTGTTCTCCAGGTGGACGCCTGATTTCTTCTTTTCTTTGTCCTTGTTCTCCAGGTGGACGCCTGATTGCTTCCTTTCTTTGTCCTTGTTCTCCAGGTGGACGCTTGATTGCTTCTTTTCTTTGTCCTTGTTCTCCAGGTGGACGCCTGATTGCTTCTTTTTCTTTTCATCCTTATTCTCCAGGTGGACGCCTGATTACTTCTTCCTTTCTTCATCCTTGTTCTCTAGGTGGACGCATGATTTCTTCTTTTCTTTGTCCTTGTTCTCTAGGTGGACGCCTGATTGCTTCCTTTCTTTGTCCTTGTTCTCCAGGTGGACGCCTGATTGCTTCTTTTCTTTTGTCCTTGTTCTCCAGGTGGACGCCTGATTGCTTCTTTTCTTTGTCCTTGTTCTCCAGGTGGACGGCTGATTGCTTCTTTTCTTTGTCCTTGTTCTCCAGGTGGACGCCTGATTGCTTCTTCCTTTGTCCTTGTTCTCCAGGTGGACGCCTGATTGCTTCTTTTCTTTGTCCTTGTTCTCCAGGTGGACGCCTGATTTCTTCTTCAACTTTGTCCTTATTCTCCAGGTGGACGCCTGATTGCTTCTTCTTTGTCCTTGTTCTCCAGGTGGACGCCTGATTGCTTCTTTTCTTTTCATCCTTGTTCTCCAGGTGGACGCCTGATTTCTTCTTCCTTTTTCATCCTTGTTCTCCAGGTGGACGCCTGATTTCTTCTTTTCTTTGTCCTTGTTCTCCAGGTGGACGCCTGATTTCTTCTTCAACTTTGTCCTTGTTCTCCAGGTGGACGCTTGATTGCTTTCTTTCTTTGTCCTTGTTCTTCAGGTGGACGCCTGATTGCTTTTTTTCTTTTCATCCTTGTTCTCCAGGTGGACGCCTGATTGCTTCTTCAACTCTTCATCCTTGTTCTCCAGGTGGACGCCTGATTACTTCTTCCTTTCTTCATCCTTGTTCTCTAGGTGGACGCCTGATTTCTTCTTTTCTTTGTCGTTGTTCTCCAGGTGGACGCCTGATTGCTTCCTTTCTTTGTCCTTGTTCTCTAGGTGGACGCCTGATTTCTTCTTTTCTTTGTCCTTGTTCTCCAGGTGGACACCTGATTGCTTCTTTTCTTTGTCCTTGTTCTCCAGGTGGACGCCTGATTGCTTCCTTTCTTTGTCCTTGTTCTCCAGGTGGACGCCTGATTGCTTCTTTTCTTTTCATCCTTATTCTCCAGGTGGACACCTGATTTCTTCTTCCTTTTTCATCTTTGTTCTCCAGGTGGACGCCTGATTTCTTCTTTTCTTTGTCCTTGTTCTCCAGGTGGACGCCTGATTGCTTCTTTTCTTTGTCCTTGTTCTCCAGGTGGACGCCTGATTTCTTCTTTTCTTTCACTGGGTGTTTCCTGGCACAAATGTTGTTTTTGCCCCTGTTTAAAATCAAAGAAAATTTTGTTAGTTTGAGGCATGAGGGTTAATTGTAGCATTCTTGTTGTCCTGTTTTACTTCCTTGGAGTGGTTGAAAAGACTGTTTTGTCTTTGCAATTGATCCTTTACCGTAGGATCCCCAACTGTTGTTTCACTTCGCACCCTTTCAATTGTAATCATATGTCTTTCCTGACATTACTGAACCACTTTTCTGATTCAACTTCTCTTATACCCACATCTTATTTTGATTCTGTTACCTCCCGCCTTTCATGGCCGTATTTTGCATCATGCAATCGTGAATCTTAGTAGTATACCTTGACATTTGTTTGGAACCAAACTTACCTCAAAAGCTTTAGAAGAGTAAGATTATTAGTGACGAAACACGATGATTTCGACAATTATAGAACGAAAAGAAAAATCCAAATTTGGATGACTGTTGGAGAAGGAATAAAGAACTTATCTGATTGGAGTTACTGACACCAATGATCAGGGTATGCATTTCGGATTAATCAACCCAGTCTTTTTAGTCAATCTCTTCTTTCCAATTGTTTTCATTTTTCTTTTCTCAAAATTTTCATAACCCACTTTTACTTCTGCCAATTTACAGACCTTGTTCGACTTGCAATATCTTAAAGATTTTTTCACCGACAAACCTTCCTCAATTGTTCATTTCTTACTTCCTTTTCGCCTTATGGTGCCTGCGAAGGTTTTCACCAATATGACTCTCTCATTTTTCTTTCTCTCAGCTTTCGTCGCCTCATGGTGCCCGTGAGGGTTTTCACCTATGAGACTCTCTCATTTTCATTACCTCTTCTTGTTTGTACCAGAGTGCTGTGAACCATCTCCATTTGTTTGATTCAGCATTTTTCTAAGATTGGTCAAAAGGTCTTTTGGTATGTGGTTGGGATGAAAGGGTATCACAAAAAAAAAGTTAAATAATTTTGATATGGGTTTAAAATTACAACTCTTGGAATCTTTTCCTCATTGCACATATAATCCCTGCCCCAGTTTTCTTGACTTGGGGTCTCTTGAAAGTTTCCTTTTGTGCATATTATGCATATTATGCACCCTATGACTGAGCCGTGAGGCGCCTACGTATCCTCTTTGAGGAATCAGGTCAGACGTAGTTCACTCTTTAATAGGGATTTTCTACTTTTAATTTATATATATTTTAATTTCATTGATTCCAAGAGAGGGTAAGAAAGAAACGAGTATGGCTCAAAGGGGAAACAAAGGGTACAGTGTTTGGATAGCAGAATAAATTGCCTTTATCATTCCAATCTTCGGAATAATGTCGAATACAAACATTTAATAACTTATACCAAGGAAAAATCATGCATAATATCTCTTTACAACATCAGAATTGATAGCCATGTCTATGCATTTTCCTTCAATATCTGTTAAACATAATGCACCATTGGATAATACTCTGGTCAAAATGAATGGTCCTTGCCAATTCGGGGCAAATTTGCCCTTTGCTTCAACCAGATGTGGAAGAATACGTTTCAGCACATGTTGACCCACTTCAAATTTTCGGGGACGCACCTTTTTGTTGTATGCCCTTGCTATTCTTCTTTGATATAATTGGCCATGACATACTGCTGCCAACCATTTTTCATCAATCAAGTTTAACTGTTCCAGACGGGCTTTGACCCATTCATCATCATCAATCTTAGCTTCGGCGATGATCCGAAGGGAAGGAATTTCAACTTCTGCAGGAATTACTGCTTCAGTGCCATATACCAACAAATAAGGAGTTGCTCCTACTGAAGTGCGAATAGTAGTGCGATATCCCAACAACGCAAATGGTAATTTTTCGTGCCATTGTCTTGAGCCTTCTACCATTTTCTGAAGTATCTTCTTTATGTTTTTGTTGGCTGCCTCGACCGCTCCATTCGCCTTGGGCCGATATGGGGTAGAGTTGCGATGTATAATCTTAAACTGTTGACATACTTCCTTCATTTGGTTACTGTTAATATTAGCACCGTTGTCTGTGATGATCACCTTTGGGATTCCGAATCGACATATGATATTTGAGTGAACAAAATCGACCACAGCTTTCTTAGTCACTGATTTGAATGTTTTGGCCTCAACCCATTTGGTAAAATAATCAATGGCTACCAGAATGAATCTGTGCCCATTGGATGCTGCTGGCTCAATTGGTCCAATCACATCCATGCCCCAGGCGACGAAGGGCCATGGTGCCGACATTGTATGCAACTCAGATGGTGGAGAATGAATCAAATCCCCGTGTATTTGGCATTGATGACACTTGCGCACAAAACTGATACAATCTCACTCCATGGTAAGCCAATAGTAACCAGCTCGGAGAATTTTCTTTGCCAACACATATCCGCTCATGTGGGGTCCGCAAACTCCCGCATGTACTTCAGACAAGACAGCCGTAGCTTGTCTGGCATCTATGCATCTTACCAATCCAAGGTCTGGTGTTCTTTTATACAAAACTCCTTCACTTAAGAAGAATCCATTTGCCAATCGCATAATGGTTCTCTTTTGATCCCCGGTGGCTTGTGCTGGATATATTCCCATTCTGATATACTCCTTGATGTCGTGGAACCATGGTTCACCATCAAATTCTTCCTCGACCATGTTGTAGTAAGCGTGCTGATCGTGGACCTGAATATGCAGTGGGTCCACGTAAGCTTTATCTGGATGGTGCAACATTGATGCTAGGGTAGCCAATGCATCGGCAACCTCATTATGGATCCTTGGAATATGTCGGAACTCCACTGATTGAAACCGCTGACAAAGATCATGTAGACATTGTCGGTATGGTATGAGCTTCAAGTCTCATGTTTCCCATTCTCCTTGAATTTGATGTACCAGAAGATCCGAATCTCCCATGACTAAGATTTCCCGGATTCCCATGTCTGCGGCTAGCATTAACCCCAAAATACAAGCTTCATATTCAGCCATATTATTGGTGCAATAAAATCGAAGTTGAGCCGTAACAGGATAGTGATGCCCGGTCTCAGAAATAATTACAGCTCCTATCCCGACTTTTTCATGTTAGCAGCTCCATCAAAGAAGAGTTTCCAGCCAGGTTTTTCAATCTGCTCCATCTCACCGATATGCATTATTTCTTCATCGTGGAAAATAGGTTTTCAATGGCTCGTACTCCTCGTCGACCGGGTTTTCAGCTAAATGATCGGCCAATGCTTGGGCTTTCATTGCAGTCCGAGTCACAAAGATGATGTCAAATTCTGTGAGAAATATCTGCCACTTTGCAAGTCTTCCCGTTGGCATAGGCTTTTGAAAAATATACTTCAACGGATCCATACGCGAAATGAGGTAAGTAGTGTAGGATGACAAATAGTTTTTCAATTTCTGAGCTACCCAAGTTAGGGCGCAACATGTCTTCTCCAGATGAGTATACTTAACCTCATAAGCTGTGAATTTCTTGCTAAGGTAGTAGATGGCCTGTTCTTTTCTGCCGGTGAGGTCATGTTGCCCCAATACACAACCAAAGGAATTTTCTAAGGCTGTTAGGTAAAGAATCAAAGGTCTTCCTGGCTCTGGCGGAACCAGCACGGGTGGGTTTGACAAGTATCCTTTTATATTATCAAATGCTTCTTGACATTCGTCGGTCCACTTGGCCGCAGCGTCTTTCTTTAACAATTTAAAAATAGGCTCACAGGTTGCCGTGAGCTGAGCAATAAACCTGCTGATGTAATTCAACCTCCCTAACAAACTCATTACTTCAGTTTTGTTCATTGGGGGTGGCAATTCTTGGATGGCTTTGATCTTTGATGGGTCTAGCTCGATGCCTCGCCGACTGACTATGAATCCCAACAGCTTTCCAGATGGAACACCAAATGCGCACTTGGCAGGGTTAAGCTTGAGGTTATACCTGCGAAGTCTCAATAAGAATTTCCTCAAATCCCCAACGTGGTCGGCTTGATGCTTTGATTTTATGATCACATCGTCCACGTATACCTCAATCTCCTTATGTATCATATCATGAAACACCGTGGTCATTGCTCTCATGTAGGTTGCCCCGGCGTTCTTTAAACCGAATGGCATTACCCGATAGCAATAAGTTCCCCATGGTGTGATGAATGCTGTCTTCTCTGCATCTTCTTCATCCATTAGAATTTGATGATAACCGGCATAACAATCCACAAAAGATCCTATCTTATGCTTGGCACAATTATGGATCAAAATATGGATATTAGGTAATGAGAAATTATCCTTCGGACTTGCTTTGTTGAGATTGCGATAATCGACGCATACTCTGATCTTGCCGTCTTTCTTTGGCACAGGAACGATATTAGCCAACCAAACAGGATATCGAGTGACTCGAATGACCTTTGCCTCTAACTGTTTGGTGATTTCTTCTTTAATTCTCACACTTATATCAGGCTTGAACTTTCTCAATTTTTGCTTGACGGGAGGCACCATTGGATCAGTGGGCAATTAGTGGACCACTAAATCAGTGCTCAAACCTGGCATGTCGTCATATGACTATGCAAAAACATCATTGAATTCTATGAGTGCTTTAATCAACTCTTCTCGGATCTTTGGTTTGAGATGGACACTTATTTTAGTTTCTCGGATATTATTCGTGTCCCCTATGTTGATGTCTTCGGTATCACTCAAGTTAGGTTTGGTTTTTTCCTCAAAATGAATTAACTCTTTACTAATCTTTTCGAAAGCCTCATCCTCATCATATTCTGATTCATAATCACAATATACTTCTTGAATTATTATTTCGGAATCAGATTGATTTTTAAGACTGGGCTGAGGATTCCTCATGCATGCCATATCACTAGAGCCAGCGTAAAAAGAACTGTACAGAAAAAAGAAGAAAAGAAAAGAAAAATATCAGGAATGATAATGAAAGGGAAACTGTATTTTATTGGATGATGAAAGATAACAAGGTTTGCACACTTCAAACAAACTGTAAGATAAACATTGGGATTACAACCCTGAGGTAACCCAAACAAACTGAAGGAAAATCAAAATAAACTACCAAGACTCCTTTCGAATGGGGAGAGGAGTGGCTTTCCAATTATTAAGCCTTGTCTCTGGCCCGATGAATTGCACTTTTGAGTCGCTAGAACCTTCACTGTTTTCCACCATATTCACATCGTCAAACAATTTCTCGAATCTTTCAATTAATTCCTCCTCAGGATTGACCAAGGATTTAGGAATTGTTGTTATCGGGTGATTTTCAGCACCGATCTTGATAAAAGACTTTGATAGATGTGGGACTGGTTTTGGAATAACCCATGCCTTTTGTTTCAGCTTTCTGGCCTTTCTCACGTCTGTGACAGTGGGTATGAATCCCAAACCAAATGTTCCCCAGTTCTCGGGGAGAGATACTGGTTGTATAATTCCTTGCAAAGATGAGCCCAAACCTTTGTCGGGTATAAAACCATTTTTTAACATTTCATAGGCTACCATGACTAATGCAGAGGTTATCTATGGATTCAGAATGTATTTCCCCTCTGGAATTTTCTCTACCGATATTGTGTCGGACACTTGGTAAACCCATGGTCCCTGGTCATTTTCTATTCCCTCGACTGGTACATTGGCACCGCTGTGAGCATTTAAACTGTCTTCCCCATGCACAATTATTTCCTGTTTATCCCATTCAAACTTGACCGCCTGGTGTAGTGTTAACGGGACTGCTTTAGCAGGATGGATCCATGGTCGACCCAAGAGCAAATTATAAGAAACAGTTATGTCCAGCACTTGAAACTCTATTGTGAATTCAACTGGCCCTATTGTCAGCTCCAGCACTATGTCGCCAAATGAATCTTTGCTTCCACCGTCAAACCCCCGTACGCAAATACTATTCTTCTGGATCCTCTCCTCTTTTATTTTCAACTTGTTTAAAGTGGAGAGAGGGCAGATGTTTGCACTTGACCCGTTGTCAACCAATACCCGAGTTACTACGGAGTTTTCACATTTCGCGGTGAGGTAGAGAGCTCTGTTGTGCTCAGTACCTTCCATAGGCAATTCATCATTAGAAAATGTAATTCTATTTGCCTCAAAGATTTTGTTGGCTATTCTTCCCAAATGATTTACGGAGATCTTATCAGGAACGTGTGCCTCATTCAGGATTTTCATCAAAGCTTGACGGTGCTCCTCTGAATGGATCAGTAATAACAATAATGAAATTTGAGTGGGTGTCTTTTTCAATTGTTCCACAACAGAATAGTCATGGAGTTTCATCTTTCTTAAAAACTCTTCCGCTTCTTCTTCCGTCACAACTTTCTTTATTGGTGTTGGATTATTTTTAGTTTTTCTTAACTCCTCGGGAGTGAAACATCTTCCCGAACGAGTCAAGCCTTGCACCTCACAGACTTCTTCCTTGACTTCTTTTCCTTTATAAATTACCGTTACCCGTTCGTAGTTCCATGGAATGGCTTTGTTGCTGATCACTGGTAACTGGGTTACCGACTTGATAATGACCCGATCTATACGAGCTCCTTCCACGACTACAATGGGTTTGCTGGCGACCCCTGGTACTATCACTTTCGATCCTTCTTGCTTTGTGGCAACTTTGCTCGAAGATCCCTTCTCAAATACCACAGATGGTTCATCACCCTTTTTGTTCTGCTTAGGTACCGACTTCTCCTCTGTTAAATGCTCTTCTGGCTTGGCTTCATGAGACCTGATCATCATGAAGGTTTGTGATGGCTTCTTTGTTTCCCCATCAGCCCGTACTATTTCTATCATATTGGCCTCCTGATGGGCTGGCATTGGATTTTTGTTGATATTGGGAGCTTCGGGGGTTTGAACTTCAATTTTGTTAGTATCAATCAGCTCTTGTATTGCATTCTTCAAATGCCAGCATTTTTCTGTCTCATGGCCTGGTGTACCGAAACAATATTCACAGCTTATAGTGTAGTCCAGATTCTTTGGAGGAGGATTGGACAGCTTGGATTGTATCGGCCTTAGCATGTCTAGCTGTCTCAACCTGTGGAACAGACTAGTGTAGGATTCACCCAATGGAGTGAAGGTTTTCTTTTTCTGTTCCCTTTCTCCCCTGAATGCTTGCCTATGCCTGAAACCTGGTCCGGGGTAGGCTCGTAGGTAAGTACTTGATATGACAGGGGCGCGCCAATGAGCGTGAGCAGGTGGTTGATTGTATGCTTGAGCATGATTGATGGAAAAATGAGGTTCCGACGGGTGATAGTAATGTTGGGGTGAATTGTGGTGGTAAGTTGATTGGTGGGACCGATGTTGTTTGTAGTAATGAGGTGAACCTCCGGATCCTGACCAAGTTCCTGAATCAACCACCGCTGCTTCCTCCCTTTTCTTTCTTCCGATTCCTCCTACCCCGCCTTGAATAGCTTGAGTAGTCGCTTTAATAGCCGAATAACTCATGATTTTATTTGTCTTGAGGCCTTCTTCCACCATACCTCCCATCTTCACTACTTCATTAAATGATTTTCCTACCGCCGAAACCAAATGGGCATAGTAAGTTGGCTCCAGGGCTTGTAGGAAGTAGTCTACCATTTCACTTTCCTTCATAGGAGGATCCACCCTTGCTGCCTGTTCCCTCCACCGGAAACCATACTCTCTAAAACTCTCATTGTGCCTTTTCTCAAATTTTGTCAAGGATAGTCGATCTGGGATGATTTCCAGATTGTATTGGAAGTGGTAAGCAAATGGCTGTGCTAGGTCATCCCAGGTGTACCATTTCCCATGGTCCTGGCGTGTGTACCACTCTAAAGCTGATCCGCTCAAACTTTGACTGAAGTAAGCCATCAATAATTCGTCTCTTCCCCCAGCTCCTCGCATCATGCTGCAGAATCCTCTCAAGTGGGCTACTGGATCACCGTGCCTGTTATATAGGTCAAATTTAGGCATCTTGAAACCAACTGGCAATTGCACATTTGGGAATAAGCATAAATCCTTGTAGGCCACACTGACCTGTCCTCCTAACCCTCGCATGTCTCGGAACGATTGTTCTAGGATTTTGACCTTTCTGAACATATCTTCTTGTTCAACATTTTTGGCTGGCTTGTCAATTTCGGTTGGGAGGTCAAAACGAGGAGTAGTTGAATGGATTTCGGAGGCTTTGATGGTGGGCTCCGGAGGGTAGTATTGATTGTCCTGTGCCTGGAGTATAGGCTCACTAGGAGATTTGTGGAATGTAGCCGGGGGAGGTGCTACGAAGATAGGAGTCACTGGTGGAGGATGGTATGGAACTAGTTTCGGGAGTGGAGACTGCGGTGTTTGAGAGGTGGTGCCTCGGTAGTGTTGGTAGATGGGGAAATTTGGAGATAGTTCAGTGGTAAGATTATCCTGAGATTGGGCTAGTGATGGAGCAGGGTTAGCTGGGTAAGATGGGGGTGATTTCCCTATAGACCAGGCTCGGTACATCTCAGCCATTTGCTGCTTGAGTTTAAGCATTTCTTCTTTCATTTTGCCAACGTCCATCTCCTCTATCTCAATACCTGTGTCGACATCTGGAATAGACATACTTTCGGGTATCGGTCCTTTTGATCTGGTGTGATAATGATAATATGCCAGTATCTCTTAGAAAAACTAACTGCTTGAATTCTGGAAATGAGCAAACTTGTTAGTTTTGAGAGTTTAACACATATATAATTACACGTTGAGATGCAATGTTCCTAGACAAATAACCCTTTTCTATTATGCATTTGCTCGGCTGCTTGTGTCATCCCAGCTTTCTTGAATTTTTTATTGCTACTCGCTCTCTATTTATTTATTTTTTATTTTTTATTATTTATTTGATTGTGGTCGAATCTTATAGAGACTGCCTACGTATCATGCCCCTGCATGAATCAGACCTTGCGTAGTTCGGAACGTAAGGCAAACACTTTTATTTATTCTTGAAAATAATACAAAGATGGAACATACATTACATTTGGAAAAACATTATAAGAAAATGGTTTGAAAACACACACACTCAAATCAAAATAAAAGACACAACTCTTAACATCTCTCAGCATGCTCCACTTTCCACTTTTGTTGTCAATCATTAGATTATCTGCTTAATGTGGGGCTTGACCTGGATGACCTCCTAGCGTACGATACATTCTTTCTAACTCCGTTGCCAGATGACGGGCAAAAATAGGTCCATGCTCTATAAACCTTTCATAATCCATCCCTTGGCAGTTCACATAACTTTGAGAAGTATAAACCGCTAAATCATGGATTTGTGCCCTGAAGTCTTGGAGACGTTGGTCTTGGTTCTACAGTTGCTGTTGGCGAGTTGTGGCTATATCTCTGATACGGTCTTCACGATCTAAAGCTGACTCTAATTGAGCTCGGAGTCAGGCCTGATCGAGTCTTGCTTGTGCTCTTTCTCTATCGATGTCTGCATGTTGATGCTCTCTGTTGTATCTTCTCGCTTCTTCCAGTTGTGCATGAAGTTGGGCTTCTGAATGTATCCAACGGTCTTTTTCCTTCTTGAATTGTGCCCTGTTCTCTTCGGATTGCCTTACTTGGCGTTCCTTATTAGATCTGGCTTCTTTATTTAATTGTTGGATTCTTTCTTTAGCTTTGCTCAACGCCTTTTCGGTTTTTGCAAAAATGGAATCATAATCTTGCATTTTTTAAAAAAGATTGGCGATGATTTTTTGATCCTTCCAACTCCTCATTGGTATTTCGGAAGCTTTCTTCATTTTTTGAAATTGAGTGTGAAGATTTTTATTCTCACCAGCCAGACTCTTCTTCTCGCCTTCTACTTCTTGTGCTTGCAAATCTTTCTCCAAACTGAGGCTCCTCAGATTTTCCTTTAGAGCATGGATAGTTGCTTTGTACCCTTTTTCCTTTTCTCCCCATATCAACCGCTCTTGGATTTTATCATTGAAGGTTTGAACATGGGGTCTTTTTGTTGGCCTTCTTAACTCGGGTTCTGGTACATCATCCACGCGGGACCGTTTCTCAAACCACCTTGCATATCCTGGATTTATCTCGCCCTTTGTAGTGTCTAGAACTTGAGTATCACTTTTCAAGTATCGACATCCATTCCACATCTGTTGAATTAAAGAATCGGGAAGAGTAGCTTCAGGGTGTAACTCGATTACTTGCATACTCAAATCTTCATCATCAGGAACTACTTGGTATCTCCCTAGTTGTCTCAGAACTCTCTGTGGCGCATATGGCTGGATGCTTCTTAATCTCAATAGTTACAAATAACTATTCGAGGTTGACATGTGTATCATTTCCTTTATCAGGAGCCATCCCAAAGTCCACTCAATTTGATTTGCCGTTAAAGATCTTAGATGAGATACCCAGGCTTAGACCCCTTCTGGAGATTTATAATCCTTTGTTCTTTCTTCATAACTCTCGATGAAATTATCATGGCTTGGCCCGTACTGTATGAACTTGGGGTGATGTTGGAGGTGTTCAATCATCCACATTTGCAACAAAATTTTGCACCCTTCGAAGATCTTTGCCCCTGATTTACATAAGGTCAACACCCGATAAATGTCTGAGAGAATGATCGGGACAAGGGTGTGATTTTCCTTGGTAGTGAGGACCTGTACGACTTTCGCTGTGCGAATATCAATTGTTCGTTCTTTGTTTGGGAAGACCATGATTTCTAGAAAAGCCACCATGAAGGCGAAGCGACGGTGAATCTGGCAGGTGTCTTTGTTCTGCTTGTTAGTAAGGCCCTTCTCATGAATTTCAAATCCATCTGGCTTTCCGAACCTTGAATGTAGGAAGTCGAAAGAACAACACCCGTTGATAACGTTGCTTTTTCTTATTTGATTACTGATGTTCAGGAGCCCAAAGAACCGATGCACTGAAGGAGCTTTTGGGAATATAAGACTTTGTTTTCTTAAATCTCCATCAAAACCGGCATATCCAGCTATCTCTTCTAATGTAGGAGTAAGCTCAAAATCAGAGAAGCGAAAAACATTGTGAACAGGGTCCCAGAAAGTTACTAATGCCGCAATCAAATCATCACGTGGTTTAACTTTCATAATATCTGTGAGAGTTCCCAAATGTTTAATGACCCATTTTTGACCATCTTCTCCTAACTCATGCCACCACATCTGAAGCCGAAATAGAACCTCATCTGCATTTGCGGACGGTAGGTTTTGGGTAGTGCTCATTGTGTGTCTGCGATTAATTTTAACAAAAATCAAAACTCATTTTGAAAACAAACACTCATTAATTTTATTTTTTTTATATATTTTTTAATTAACACTTCTTTTTTTTCAAAACTTAAAACTATTTTTTGGGTATTTTCTAAAACAACTCATTTTATTCGACGGCTCTCACAATGATTTTTTTTTCAATTAAGCTGGTCAACAAGCAAATACGAGGCAAATGAGTGCACAAGTAGCAAGTAGGATGCATCAGGATGGTCTTTTCATTTCGGGTTCACCTGTCCTAGACAGACCCAACCCCTGTGTTGAGTCTCCAAGGCCAAATGCACATGATGCAAATATACGTTCCTACTAGGGATCCGGTACATGGCTTAGTTATTCTAAGTGAAAAACCTGAGGCTGATTGTTCTAAACCTGGCTTACCCAAACGGACAGTTTGAGCCGAAGTGGGGGCAACGTACCGGGAGCACGAAAGTCTACCCGGCCTAGTTACTTGTCCCAACTTCGTCTTATTTGGTATGACTTTAACAGAAAGGTGGGCCACGCGCACGTGTGCACCATAAATTCAGAAGACTCAGAAAGAAGGGGGTTTCGTAGCAGTTGTATATACACAATTCAGATAATATTAAAGCGGTAAAAACATCATTTAGCACATTAGGCATATATCATGTAAGCATCAGATAATAAATAAAGCCGACTATAGCAGTTATTTTAAGCTCGAATTCTTAAACCCTGAACCAGCGGTTCTGGGTTAACACTTTTGTCCCCAGCAGAGTCGCCAGAGCTGTCACACCTCCTTTTTCTGCCTCCCGCTAGGGGGTGAAAGGATTTTTCTCCAATTTAAGGATAGTCAAAACGGGATTTATTTATTTATTTCAGAGTCGCCACCTGGGAATTTTAAGGCGTCCCAAGTCACCGGTTTTAATCCCGAATCGAGGAGAACATGACTTTGTTTATTATTCTGCGAACCAGAAATCTGAGTAAGGAATTCTGTTAATTCGGGAGAAGGTGTTAGGCATTCCCGAATTCCGTGGTTCTAGTACGGTCGCTTAACTATTTTTTTTATACCTGGCTCAATTATCTCGATTTCACTAAATACATTTTTTCATTGCATGATTTTGTTACCGCTTCGGTTTAGATTGTTTATAATTAAAAATTCTCTCGAAACGAATCACACGTACGTATATTCGTGTTATATATTTTTATAAACGTGAAGAATCGTGTCACGCATACGTGTCCACAATAAGATCGATAATATTATTTTTATTATAAGAATAAACTTATGTTCAAAAAATAAAATTAAGAACATCGTTATTCTTGTATGATGAAATAGTGAACAGCACATCTCGGGTTTAATTTAACATCCTCCGAAGAAATTCTCTTTTTATTAAATGTTCGCTCGAAGTTACGCGAACGCATAATCCGAATTGCTTTTAGAAATATAATCAGGTTACGCGAACGCATCCCTAATCACGCAAAATATTCTCAATGGTAGTATAGATTTTCCACAAATTGTTTATTACATCCATACATTTTTATGTGAAAATCATGAAAAATCCCTATTTGAGATGCCCTTAAATTCTTTGAAAAGAATTCACAATTTATTAAGTGTTGACCGCTAATTATATTTTTTCGCATGTGAATTATATTCCTCCGATCCATTCAAATTTTAAGAGTAAAAAATAAACAACGTGTGATTAATATTACCATTTTTCTCGTAAATACAATATGTGTATAGCCAAAAAGTGAATTGCGTATGAAACTAAAGAAAAATTTGATTTATGAAAGGAAGAGATGTTTTCGAAGAATTTTTTTTTTATTTGTAGTGAATGCTATTTTACATTCTTAAAATTGTTACAATTTATGAGCCTAATCTCCTTCTACATCATTTGTTCTTAATCCAATATGCATGATTATTTTGGTTAATTCTGCTTATGATCGAGTTTGGGATATACATAATCGAAACGATTTTTATTCTCAACCTATGTGAACTATTGGCAAACACTAACTTTACACGTTATAAAAAATTGTTGACTTATCGTTTACATTTTTTTTAAGAAATGAGCTGATTGCATTCAAATATACCCCTGTTGACTTAATAAGACGATATCACATATAACATGAATATACCCCTACACCATTCACCATATTCCAACATTGTGAACATAACGGATTTTATCAATGCATCTTTCGACTTTTGATTATAAACATAACCATTATTACGCCATATATGAACAAAATGCAACCAACATTATCTAGCCTTAAACCACAACCAAATAATTAACAAAATATGCTAACAATGTATTTTTCTTGAGATTTCCATACTATTCTGTACCTAATTAACAATGTCACAAGACTTAATTAATAGCCAACTTTATGCCATGTTCCCTATCTTGACAATTCAATCATAACTATACTTTAATGAAATTTTGAAATAGATAACTTTATTACAACACTTATACGAACTTCAAAAGGGAATGATTAACTAATAATTATCATGTCAAGCATACTACAATATTAACCAACATGAAACGAAACTGAAATTTAAACTAAAGAATTTAGATGAGTAGAAGACAAAATTATAATTCCAAACTTCATTCATTTTGCAATGTTGAAGCTTTCCACAACATGAGTCTAAAGATATATACCTGGAAATGAGGGTAGAAGAGGTAAATTTCAGCAGTAGCAGCAACAACAAAACAGCAGAAAATGCCAATGTTTCAACAGATTTAAGCGACAAACAGGACCCGTGAAACCCAGACACACAATAGCAGTACTCTTTAAGAAATTTCAGATTTTTAAACTGAACAATAGGATCAAATAAATCCGGACAGATTCCAGGAAAAACAGTATTTCTGATTTTAAGACTTTAGAAAAGGGAAACTGAAAAGCTCTTAATTTCAGAAAATCAGCCTCAATACTAGTTTCTGATGTAGAATTCTTTTTACTGTTTCTGAATTTCTTTCTTTCTTTCTGTTCTCTATCTGATTCTCCCTCCTTCTCTTCTTCCCTCTCCCTTAATTTCTGATGTCCTCAATTTCTCTCCCTCCCCTTAAATCAGTCCCAATCCCCTCTATCTTATACAGGTCTACCTCCCTCTTTAGCAGCCCACTGTCCGGACCCCTTCTTTCTTTTTTTAAAAAATCAAAAAATCCCATTCAAAATCTGTTTTTACTACTTTAAATCCCATTACAAACGTTTTCCTGATTTTCAGCACATCCCATTACCCTTTGTTTCCCATTATTACATTAATTAATAGCCACTAACATTCCACTATAACACACTAATACTAACATATTATTCCTACTATTTCTATCCCAGAAATACCCCTGAAATCCTACTGTTATTACTGCCCTTAATACAAAAATCAAAATCTGATACAAAACAGATTTTATAATTTGTTCAAGCCTAAATATCAACCTGGTTTCTGATTAAACAACTATAACCAATTCTCTTAAGTTCTGGACTGAATCTTAACTGAGAATGTAACCTTCTAATACAATTATATCTAATAAACACTTGTAGAATTGAATTTAAACCCAACATCACAATAACATCACACAGAATCCAACAGAATAATTTAAACTGAATTTGAAATAAGTATGAATGCAGGGGCATTGTCATTATATTGATAGTGCCCTGAAACTCACTGCCCAGAAACTAAAATACACAACATCTATTTGACGAACTTATTGAATTACAAACAAAGATGATTTAGGTGACGAGTATTAATCAATTGACTATCTACAACAATTGTCAATAATCAGTTTATAAATTAGAAACAGATTGTTTCAATCAGCATTATTAGAAATGGGAATTCATAATATAACTAATCGACGAACTTAGTCGAGTCGATTACACATATTGTGAACAATCACAACAAACAGAGACAATGCTGTAATTTGATCACATAAACGGATATGAGGCAGAATCACAGAATTTAAATAAACAAATATGAAAATTACACGGGCTACTGAAACAGGCAATAATATACACATAAATACAGAACGGAATAGGAAAAATACCTTTGAACCTTTGAATTTATACGGAAACGGTGTCAACTTGGATTTGGACCTTTTGAGGCTAAACAGACTTTATTCGAAGTATTCTCAATTGAGAATACTTCGATTAAAGTCTCTTGGACCTCAATCCCTCACTTAATTTGGGTAAATTCCATGACTGGAAAATTTTTTAGGGTTTCAGATTCTTCGATCTCAAATCCGAACATTTCTAGGTATATTCGAATCAAAACAATGGTGTTCTAGGCACGAGGGGGGTCAGGTGGATAACTGGTGTGAGTTTGAGGTAGGTTGGGATAGGGTCAGGTTTCACTCGAATCTTCAAATGAAGATTCGAGCAGTTCCAAGAGGATTCGAACCATGCCACTAACAGATCTGTGATGAGGATGGACAGGGGGGACTGTGGTGTTAATTTGGAGGCCATCGGAGAAAGTTGGTTTTTCAGACCAACCTTCAATCGGAGATTCGAGACTATGTGATCTGATT
Organism: Nicotiana tabacum; assembly: GCF_000715075.1. Lineage (NCBI taxonomy): Eukaryota > Viridiplantae > Streptophyta > Magnoliopsida > Solanales > Solanaceae > Nicotiana > Nicotiana tabacum. The sequence continues at coordinate 146,950,974 of NC_134080.1, forward strand.
CGAAGGAAACTAATACCAGATCCGTAAAGAGGGGGTTGTGAGTAGTCGAGGGTGTTAAGGTGGTGACCGGCGGCATTGTTGCCGCCGGGTTTCAGGCGATGGAGAGTTAGGGCGACTAGGGTTAGGGTGTGTTTTTTCGGAGATGATGATGAACAGGAGAGGAGGGGGGTGTTTAGTTAGGGGGCCGGGGTATGGATTTGGGTTTATATAGGGGTGGGGTGGATGGACCAGGGCCGTTGGATCAGCTGAGATCAAAGGCCTGGATCAATTGGCAGGAGAGGAACGGTGTCGTTTGAATTAATTTGGGGTATGGGTTGGCCCGGGTAATGGATCGGGTAGGGGTTACGGGTAAGGGTATGGGATCTCAGCCGTTGTATTGATTTAATCCAACGGCCCTTGATGAAATATGACCAAACGTCGTCGTTTGGTTTGGTTGAATTGGACCGGACATGGGGTGTTTGGATTGGGCTGTGGGGAAATTGATTTTGTTTGGGCCTGGATTTCAGTCCAGGTCCGATTTTTCACCTTTTTAAACTTATTTTCTATTTCCTAATTTTATTCCTAATTATAAAAATCCTAATTTCAATTATAAAACCAAATTAACCTTACAAAACATTAATCACCCTTTAACAAACATTAACATACAAGACAAATTATTAATCACACAATGGCATATTTAAATGACGAACAAATAAGATAAATGAAATTTTTTGTGATTTTTAATTAACTCTTAAATGCATAATTAAAACCTAGATATGCATGCAACATGTATTTTATTTTATTTTTCATTTAACTATGACAAAGTAAACATTTACGGACAAAACACAAATAATTAATAAATGCCACACAAATTCTAAAAATTGCTCACTAAGAGAAATTTGTTTTATTTTTTTGTTTTATTTTGGAGTAGTTTTCGTGAGGCAAAAATCACGTGCTCACAATGTCACTCTAGTTGAAAAAACTCTCTTATATACCCCCTCGAGTGGTAAAAAGGAGGTGTGATAGCCAAGACTCAAGATCAAGTTTTAAAAGGTTTATACATAGGAATCTTGTAACTCGTAGTTTATAGTCTTAGCTAGTTTAGCTTTTCATCTTTCATTTTGGTGTAATAAGGAGCTTAGCAAGCAGAAACAGCAGCAACAACAGTGAAATCACAGTTTCTCGGTAGTCCCAGCTACCAAAACTTCCAGAACTACACTGACCTGATTCTTTTATAGCCAAGGATATGTAGGAAACCTCCGAAGCAAGGTTCGGTCAGACTTTTTCCAAAAAAATGCTTCCCATGGAGTTTCAAACGGGCAAAAATCGCTCGTAGTTTCTCATTTTATCTTTGCCCGAAAACTCTTCGTGTTTTCGAGTAAAAAGGGCAGTTGTGAGCATGTGATTTTTACCCTATTCAAAATACTCCTATAAAATTAAAGAAATAGATTTTTTCCCAATTATTTGCCATTTTATAGGATTTTTGTAGGATTTTATTAATTGTTTGTATTTTTGTGCACGTTTAATTTTTATTAAAATCATGAAAATGCTCCAAAAATGACAAAAACATCATGCATTACATATTAGACTTTGTTTTTATATTTTAGGATTAGTTAGTTAATTAATTGCTTTATTAAAATGAAAATCACAAAAAATATCATTCATTTACATTTTTTAGCTTTAAATGCTAGAATAGTATGTTTCTCTTCATTAATTTAGGATTAACTAAATTTTATAAATATTATAATAAATAATTAGTTTAATTTTATAAATTATATTAATTTAGAATTTAATTTAGGATTTTAATTAAAGAAAAGAAAAGAAAACAAAGAAAAGAAAAAAGGGAAATAAGAAAAGAAATTGGAAAAAAGGTTTAATTTAAAATTGGGCCAAATTTTATACCCAAATCCGTCTAAACCAAAGCCCAAAACCTAGCTTACCTGGTCCAACTCCCCACACCCCAAAACGACCCCGTATTGGCCCCTCTTAAATCCCAGCCGTTGATCATCATGAATCTAACGACTGGGAACTGATCTTGCTTTTTATATAAAAGTGTCCGAAAATCAGAGACCCCCCCCCCCCCATTGACCCATCTCTCATTCGTCTCTGTCTCTCTTTGATGAAGCCCTAGCCGCCTTAAAAATCCCATGCCGGCTCCGCCTCACTCCGCCGCCCAGAAATCGCCTCACGGCGGCGGAGCTTCTCCAAACTCCACCAAATTAATACCTTGTAATCACCTTTCCCTTCCCTCTCCAAATCCCCAAACCATTTCCCTATAATCTTCGTCCAACTGCTCGAATCTTGGATCCGAAATCCAAACCTAAAAACCTTAAGTCGTGCAAACATTCCCAAACTCACACCATAAGACCCTCAACCTTCCCTCACCACTGTCTTACCTTTGATTTCCCAAAAATCACCGCTAAATTCTTCGAATCTTGAATCTAAGATCCACCGAACCCTAACCTTTTCCCTCTTTTGACTTTTCGATCATTTTTTGGTTGTTTGAACCCAAAACGTCCATTAGTCGATTGTTCTGGTTGAGAGCAGTAGATTAATGGTAGTTCAAGTTCATTTTACCTTGTTGAAGTTTGGTCAAATTGATAGCTGGTCCAGTTTTCAAACGAGCTTAGGTAATTTCTTGCACTTTCTGTTTATTTTATCTTTTTCTTTGTTGTTCTTCTTCATGTTTAATTGCCTCTTCTAGCCGCATGTTTTAGGTTTGCAACTTTAGGTTTTCTTTTCTTTTGTTCACGACTGCTTAGTGTGTTTAATTGCTTCTGTTTAGTAGGTTAATTAAAGCATGTTGGAATTTCATTATTTGAAGTTTATCTTCAATTGCATGAGTTTAGCTTAATTAGGGTTCACTTTTGAGTTTGATACACAAAACGATTCTTCTGTTTCTTCCATGTTTCCATTTATATGCTTATGTTCAGTGTTTTTTCTGGGTTAATAACATTATTCAAGATTTATTAACAAGTTGTTTAGCCTGTTTTGGTTAGCTGTCATAATTAGTTGTTTAATTGTTTAACTTGCAAACTGAGTAGGTTAAATTCTAGGTTTTCTTTGCAGTTTCATTTTAATCCTGGTTTGATTACTGTTTAGGTGTATTAGTCGTTTAAATCCATTTTTGCCTAGAGTTAATTAGACAAGCACTTTTATTTACTAATTAATTTACTTTTTAGGTTTAAATTGCATCATCGTGATTCTGTTTATCATTTTGATTTGGATTTTTGATCCCTTTTGGTTTTGCCTCTGTTTGCCTTGATTTGTAACTCACCAGAAACTTGTGGGAGCCTAATTAAACTAAAAGAAAAACCTATGAGGATTTCAGAAATTTAGAAAACAAATATCTAAAAGAAGAAAGTTCTAGAAATGTACCAGCTGTCCAAAATTGATTTTAAAAGATGCTGAAAAATGGACAACTGAACATTATTCTCTGTCACAATAGCTGTACTATCAAAAGAATTAGGGTAGAATATTCTTTGATGCTGTTTTGGATATACACTCTATCACGCCCCTTTTTCCCTCCGCGAAAATTTGGTTTATGACATTTTGGTATGGGACAACTCTTTCTTTTTGGGAAAGGGGTTTGCATTTTTGAAGAGTCGACACCTAACGATTTTAAGGTGCATTAAGGCACCTATAGGGGTTCATTTATAACTACGTTTGATAACTAGAGACAAGGTAAGGGCTTGAAATTATCCTAAGGGGAAGGTGTTAGGCACCCCTCAGGATCCATTAAGTGTGGTTCCCGGCCAAACAATTTTTTTGTGAATTTGCACAATTAGCAATTAGACAAGTAGGGCTCACATAAAGTTTTGATACACAGGTGTTTGAGAAACAATTAATGAAAAGCAAGACTTTTTGAAAAGAATTACAATCTAAGCATAAAAGGGGAAGGGGATCCTAGGTTTGTTTATAATATAGATCACATTAATACAATACCCGGTATGACACTCCTCAAAGAGGGACTACACGTGGCATTAGCGCACCGGTCATCATATCCATATGTACCCTTTCCCGCCCCATGAGGGTAATTAAAGCGAGGGTTGGTCTCGACCCCTACTGCATGCTGTTACCCGTCCCTTCCTATCAGACCCAGAGGAATTTAGGACTCCTATCCTATAAAGGGGATTCTAGAAAGACCCTCAAGTTTAAAGGTAAAATACTAAGGCGACATACAATAACACATAGGACTGCATTAAAGGGGGGAAAAACACAGAAAATAGGTAGAAGGCTCAGGTATACCTCCACGAATGATGCACTTAGACAGCATAACTCATACACAAATAAGGCCTGAATTCAGAATTCTAAAGCATGGTATCTAAGTGATTACTGCAGAACCAGATTTATTATATGACTTAGAAAAGAAGTCTGAATCAGGCTTGCCTACTGATTTTAACAGTTGATAGTTAAACACTAATCACAGAGACAGTTCTGGGTTTATTTAAGTGATTGCCTAAGGCTTGCCTAGGCGTAAAGTAATATGCAGCAGTTATTCAGAGTTATTGAAACAGTTTGGGAATTATTTTACTATAAGAACATGTTGTTCTAGTTGATACGAATCTGAGAATGCAGAGATTAAAAACATCACAATGTGAGACTATTTTTATTACCTTTTCATGAATCAACAATTAACTAGGCGTCTTAAACAAAATGCAAACAGGATCCTAGAACATGATATCTAATATGCACATGCAAATGGCAGGGTTGTTGAAAACAGAATCCCTAAGGCATGATTTCTAAATGCACACAAGAGTCGCTAAATTGTTGAAATACAACTTCTGAAAGTACAAGAGTAACAGCTTTTATGCCAATATCGTTATTGTCCTAGAAGTAGGATTTCTAAGTGATAGACATAAAACATGGATTAGCGACGGATGAGATGCTGAAGCAATAAACATGAGACCTAAGAGCATGATTTCTAATGCACGTATGAATCCTAAGCGTGGTTTCTATTGCGCAATTAGGAATATAAACCTAATAATATGTTTTCTACCCTTAACAACTATAGAAGGCATATTTACGCCCATCCATTTTCACTAGCCACCCCAATACTTGTTTACAAATTATTACAGACCATGTGAATGAATTACATAAGTAGAAATAAAAAATAAGAAGTTACACTATAGGAAGCCTGATTAGGACTTCCTCTTTGAGTTACATAATAAATCACTTCAAGTGCCAAGATTGTTCTATAGTCTTTCTCATATATGGGTGTGTCAGAGTTCTCTAAGGACCTCAAGGGATCCCAGGCAGTGCTCACATCCAGATTTCATGGTCAAAGTAAGTGCAGTGTGGAAAGGCCAGGTTTTATGTGTCCAAGTTCAGAGAGAGCTCTAGGGTCCCAAGGCAAGGCTCACACAAATGGGGCAGAACCTAGTAGTCTAAGAGTATATGTGAGAGTGCTTGACACAGATTTAAAAGAGTTGAGTTGGAAAACAATTTTTGAAACAACATGTTTGAAATAAGTTTGCAAAACAACAGAAGAGTTTGCCTTAGTGAAAACCAGTTCTGAAAGGTGGAGGGAATAGGAGTAACAACAACTTAGGAAAAACCAGCACACACAGGACAAGTTCAAAGAATAGGATCATTTCAACATTCACAAGCATGGAAGTAAGGGTTTGGGGACATATAGGTTTGAAACCACATAAATAGGGAAAACATTTGACGCAACAAGTATACAGAACAACTGTGAGTCTACTGAGCAAATCAGTCATGATAACAGATATTTAAAACATAGGGAAGAATGTAGTAGGATCATGTTGAAGACAAGAGTTTTGTTGAACAAAATTTGACATATCATTAGGGCCAATAGAATGCACCAGAAGACTAAGTGACTACATGGTTATACCAGTTAAGGGAAGGGGTAAGGGAACTAAGTGAACATGCTGGAAAAGTATCAAAAAACTAAATAAAGTCTGATATGATGATTACACATAAGGAAGAATTTAGACATGCTTAATAACAACAAACATAGAAACAAATTGAAGAACTAGTACAGTAACAAGTAGGGATGTATAGGCATGGAACACATGAAGTTGAGTTTCAGAATTGAACTAGGAACATACCAGTTAAGGAACCAAAGTGCAGAAAAAATAAAGTAAGTAGAGTTCCATAGCCTAGCCTTGGCTTTCAGCCGGCTAGACAAGCAGTAGCATAAGTAGTAGAGAAAGAAGAGAGATTTTGAGTGTGTGTGTGTGTGTGTATTCTTAACTGTTGTTCGTGTCTTTGAGAGGAAGAATGGGAGTGTATATATAGCACTTAGGGAGTAGAACAAATAAGGTAAAGAGAATCAGAGTTCAACCAATTAAGGATCAATCAACCAATCACAGAATCAATTCCTATAGAGAAGTCCGGGAAAGACCCCTTTAATTGGGGAATAGTCAATTAACAGTCATAACAAGGTTCAATTAAGGTAATAAATCAAAAGCATACCATATAGGGAGTCAGTAAGATCCCCAAATTATTGATAACTAATTAAGGAAAGTATAACCAATCAAGGTCACAAATAAGGAAACAAGTAAAATCCCAGCACACACTGATTTTAAAAGGACAGTCATTCAAATCAGTAAAAGAAATCTTGGAGAATGCTGATTTTAACAAGAAAGATTGCTCAAAAACATAATAGAAATTAATCGCGCAAGGATCCCGAAGAATACTGATTTTTTAACAGGGAAGATTAATCAAAACCCCAAATATATAGAATCAGTTAATACATTGGGTTGACAGAAAAATAAACAAATAACGGAGAACAGGTGAAAGAAAAATTAGTGCAATAGACAGAAACATCCAGAATTCACGCATATTATATAAGAGAATCATTCAATATAGTGAAGAATACTTAGCTTAAACACCGAAAAGTTAGAAAAATCTTTGAAGAAAAGTCTGACATGAACCCTAATTTAAAAAAGATTAAACGAAGTCGAAACAATTAATCAAACCAATAGATTATTAAAGGAAAACGCCCAATGATACTCGAATAACTATAGATCTATAAAGATCTGAGAAGATTCGAACAATAGTGAAAATAGGGTTTCAGAAAATAGTAGAGTTGAGGAAAAAATCGGTTTAAAACTCATGGATATACCTAGATCTAAGACAGATCTAAAGAAAAGTGGAAAATCTCAAGAGTTAGGGTTTCAGAGAACCTAAAGAAGATGAGAAAACCTTAGAACATTACCGGTTTTAGCCGGAAAAGTCATAGATATGACTTGAACAGCCATGGATGGCCGGAAAATGGCATGAAAGACCATGGATAGGCTCTTGGAGGGTTTTGAAGAAGATCTGGACTAGATCTCTTCGAGATCCCTCCATGAAATCACAAAAACAAGAAACCAAGAGATGTATGAGACAAGTATATGTCTCGAACAACCATGTGAATCCATGGATTGAGTGAGGATCGAAGGGATTAGGGCTAGTTTTGGGTGGAGGTGGCTAGGGTTAGGACTAGGTAATAGAGAGGCGAAGAGAATTTGGGGATTCTAGGGCAATTTTTTGGTAAGAATGAATTAGGTTAGGGGGTTGTTCAGGTTAAAATGGCAAGAAATAACGTGGACCGTTTATTTGGGAGATCAACGGTTGAGATTAGAAAGGGTAGGCGGGGTTCTGTGTTTGGGTATGGGTTAAAAGGGTGTGGATCGGGTTTTAATTGTAAAATTGGGCTGGGGATTGGGGTTTGATTTGGGCTACAATTGAAAGCCAATCTGGCTATATTTTAAATAGCCATTTTTTCCCTATTTTATTTATAAAAAATAGTAAATAGTTTCTGAAAAATATTTTAAAGTGCTAAAACGATTTATAATAAATAATTAGCAATTTAAAAATATAGGATCAAATTTTATACGTATAAAACATAATAAAATCTTAAAAGGGCTAATATTGCAATTATGTGTAATTTAGCTTTAAAAATACTAAAAGTAATTATAAAAATATATAAAAATTACATTAGCCATATTTTGGCATAAATATAGAAATCAAATAGATGAATTATCAAAACACTAATTTGGAAATAATTATTGGGGATTTTATGGATAAAAAGGGAGAAAATAAATCAATTTAAACTTTTAAAATTATGGAAAAGATAATAAAACCCTTGGACATGCTTATATATGCATATATATGCTATTTTGAAGGTATTTTGCATATTGAAAATATATATATAGGGAATAATTGGGTATCAACAGCTGCCCCTCTTTACCCGGGAAGAATGAAAAAGTTTTCGGGTAAAGAAATGATGGCCAATTTTGACCGAGCGAAAAGGTTTGAAGAGGTTAGGCCGCACCCTAGCTTCTGAGCTGCCTATATATCCCTGGTTACACAGGAATCGGGTTGTATGTAGTTCATGATTCACCCGCGGAGTATGCAGATGAATACATTTCAAGAACGGACGCAATGTCCAGGGCCGGGTGAGTGAAAGGTTTACGGGAATGGTTAGGTTTGATATGGCTGCGGGAACTGGAGCGGGATAATTCCTGCCGGGATAGCCGTTGCTCGCCGGTTTACCTGCAATTAGAAACAATACAAGCGTATATTGTGTATAAATTTAAACATGATGCAAATTCCTATTGGACCATGAATGTTGTCTTCGGACGGTGGGATGATGTCCTTAGACCATGATGTCTTGGGCCATGAAGCGTATGATAAGGGATTCGCAGGCCATGAAATGATATTCTCGGGCTATGAGGATGGTGCCACCGAACCATGATGACTTTGAATAATGATATGCAAAAGTTTGAGAGAGATCCTCAGGCCATGACATGGTGTTCTCGGGCTATGAAGATGGTGCCTCCAAACGATGACGATTTTGGATGAGTTGGAGATATTTCAGCACATAAAGGATGCAGTAGTGTGATGCGGACAAGACAGAGCATTGTCTTGCGAATTGGACGGCAGAGCTTAGTCCGTAAGAAAAGCGAGATAAATAGTGCTTGGGATAACGCTTAGTTTCGAAGAAAATTGGAGGCAGAGCTTAGACTAAGAAGGCAGAATGATAGCTTTATGCAAAGATGTGAATGCAGATAGAGGTAGAGCTTAACCTCGGAAGGCAGAATGGTAGCCTTATGCAGATTGGAAGGCAGAATAGTAGCCTTATGCAATGCAGATGCACGTGGAGGTAGAGCTTAACCTTGGAAGGCAGAATGGTAGCCTTATACAGATTGGAAGGTAGAATAGCAGCCATATACAATGTAGATGCCGGTGGAGGTAGAGCTTAACCTCGGAAGGCAGAATGGTAGCCTTATGTAAGAATGCAGATAGAGACAGCGTTTAGTCTTAGAAGGCAGAATAGTAGCCTTATGGAATGTAGATGCAGGTGAGGGTAGGGCTTAACCTCGGAAGGCAGAATAGTAGCCTTATGCAAGAATGTAGATGGAGACACCGTTTAGTCTCGGAAGGTAGAATAGTAGCCTTACGCAATGCAGATGCAGGTGGGGGTAGGGCTTAACCTTAGAAGGCAGATTGGTAGCCTTTTGCAAGAATGCAGATGGAGATAGTGTTTAGTCTTGGAAGGCTGAATAGTAGCCTTATGCAATGCAGATGTAGGTGGAGGTAGAGCTTAACCTCGGAAGGCAGAATGGTAGCCTTATGCAAGAATGCAGATGGAGACAACATTTAGTCTCGGTAGGCAGAATAGTAGCCTTATGCAATGCAGATGCAGGTGGAGGTAGAGCTTAACCTCGGAAGGCAGAATGGTAGCATTATGCAAAAATGTAGATGTAGACAACGTTTAGTCTCGGAAGGCAGAATAGTAGCCTTATGCAAGAAATAAAATAACAAATGACAGTAGAGTTTTCTTAGCTGATAGCAGATTGCGGCATTGTGATTACTAGGAGCATTGTGACATATGGAGCATCACTGGTGTGTGCGGATAGCAAATGATGGCAAGTGCAACGGTTTGGAGAGTCGTATTCTTGAACAATGTTTGTTCCATGGGCAAACAATATATTTAATGATTTCGCAATCCTAGTGCCTACATTCAAAGAAAAATCATGAGTTTTGCAAGGGGGAAGGTTAGTTCGTATCCCCGCTGGCTTTGCTTGACTCGTTCGGCTTTGATCTGGTGATACGATTTGTATCATTGGGGTAGAATTTCTAAATAAAGCAGTCTCAAAAATAATCATGCATGATTTTGTAAAAGTATGACATAAATGTATAATTAAAAATAACTTTTAGATGAACCATTGACTATGATGGAGCTCGGGACATTGCAACCTCTCCTGCTGCAAAATTTTGAGGGTCCTCCTTAAAATTCTGCCCCAGTTTGATGGTTTGACGTTTCTGACTGTTGCTCGTGCAGCGATCGGCTGAAAGTACAAAGGGTTGCCTACGTATCCCCTCTTAAACGGGAATCAGGTCAGGCGTAGTTCAATTTACATCATAAAAGGAAAGTACAAAGATTACACATAGTAACTCTTGACTGCATCTTAATTGATCGGCTTTGGCCAGACTTCTCCGTCCATTTCTACAAGTATAAGGGCTCCTCCTATCAAAACCCTGTGAACCATATATGGACCTTGCCAGTTGGGAGAGAACTTCCCTTTGGCTTCATCTTGATGCAGAAAAATTTTCTTTAACACCAGTTGTGCTGGTGTGAACTATCTTGGCTTGACTCTCTTGTTGAAGGCTCTGGACATTCTATTCTGGTAGTGTTGACCATGGAAAACTGCATTCATTCTCTTTCCATCTATAAGGGCTAGTTACTTATAATGACCTTTTACCCACTCTGTGTCATCGAGCTCAGCTTCTTGTATGATCTTTAGGGAAGGAATTTCTACCTCAGCGGGAATGACAACCTCTGTATCGTAAACCAGCATATAGTGGGTTGCCCCGGTTGATGTGCGGACTGTGATACGATACCCAAGAAGGGCAAATGATAATTTCTCGTGCCACTGTTTATGCTTCTCTATCATTTTCCTCAATATCTTCTTGATATTCTTGTTGGTGGCTTCTACAGCTCCATTCATCTGAGGCCTATAGGCTGTGGAATTCTTGTGTTTGATCTTGAAGTTTTCGCACATAGCTTTCATCAAGTAGTTGTTGAGGTTGGAGCTATTATCAGTAATGATTGATTCTGGGATTCCGAATCGACAAACCATGCAGTCGCGGATAAAGTCTTCCACGACTTTCTTAGTCACCACTTTGTAAGATGCTGCTTCGACCCATTTGGTGAAATAGTCGATGGGTACCAGGATAAACATGTGTTCATTGGAAGCAACAGGCTCAATTGGTCCAATAACGTCCATTCCCCTCGTACCTAATGTATAAGTAAGTCTGAATCTCCAATCACTAGCAACTTTTGAACGTTCATGTCAATGGCTATTTTGAGTCCTAAGATGCAGGCTTCATACTCGGCCATATTGTTGGTGCAGGGGAACCTGAGTTTGGTGGACACCGGATAATGTTGACCGATGTTTGATATTAGGACTGCTCCTACGCCAACTCCTTTGAAGTTTGTTATTCCATCAAAGAACATTCTCCAACCGTCATAGGATTTCGCAATGTATTCTCCTATGAATGGTACTTATTCATCAGGAAAATACGTTTTCAGGGGTTTGTATCCTCCATCCACGGGGTTCTCAACAGGGTGGTCTGCCAGCTCTTGTCCCTTGACCACTTTCTGAGTTATGTAAACAATGTCGAACTCACTCAACAGGATTTGCCACGTGGCTAGCTTTCTAGTGGGCATGGGCTTATAAAAGATGTACTTCAAAGGATCCATCCTCGATATGAGATATGTAGTATAGGTACAGAAGTAATGTCTCAGCTTCTGGGCTACCCAAATCAGAGCACAACATGTGTGTTCCAATAGAGAATATCGGGCCTCGTATGGGGTGAACTTCTTACTAAGATAATAAATGGCTTGCTCCTTCCTGCCTGTTTCATCATGCTGCCCCAGAACGCAGCCGAAAGCTGCATCCAACACTGCAAAGTAGAATAATAAGGGCCTACCTGCCTCGGGCGGGACTAAGACTAGTGGTGTTGACAAGTACTCCTTGATTTTGTCGAAGGTATTTTGGCAGTCATCGGTCCATTTGGTGGCGGCGTCCTTCTTTAACATCTTAAAGATTGGCTCACAGATAACTGTAGACTGTGCTATGAGTTGGTTGATGTAGTTAAGCCTTCTCAAGAAACTCATCACGTATTTCTTGTTCTTTGGCGGTGGTAGTTCTTGAATGGCTTTGACTTTCGATGGATCCAGTTCTATTCCTCGGCGGCTCACAATAAACCCAAGCAATTTCCTAGTAGCAACCCCAAATGCGCACTTTGCGGGGTTTAGTTTGAGGTTGTATCTCTGCAGTCTATTGAAGAACTTCCTCAGATCTTCTATGTGGTCAGTGGCCTTCTTGGATTTGATAATAATATCATCCACATATACCTCTATCTCCTTGTGTATCATATCATGGAAAATGGTAGGCATGGCCCTCATGTAGGTGGCCCCTGCATTCTTCAGGCCGAATGGCATCATCATGTAACAGTACACTCCCAACGACATAACGAAAGCCGTTTTCTCAACATCTCCCTCATTCATCCAGATCTGATGATAACCAGCAAAGCAATCTACAAATGATTGTAGCCCATGTTTGGCGCAATTGTCAATTAGGATATGTATATTTGGCAAAGGGAAGTCATCTTTCGGACTGGCCCGGTTGAGATCCCCGTAGTCGACACAGACTCTGACCTTCCCATCCTTCTTTGGTACTCAATGTTGGCTAACCATGTTGGGTATTCTACTACCCTGAGAACCTTAGCTTTGATCTGCTTGGTGACTTATTCCTTGATTTTCAAACTCATATCAGGCTTGAACTTTCTGAGCTTTTGCTTTACCGGTGGGCACATTAGATCGGTTGGTAGTTTGTGAGCCACAATAGACGTACTCAGACCAGTCATGTCATCATATGACCAGGCGAATATGTCCTCATACTCCTTTAGAAACTCTGTGTATTCTTTCTTCTCCGATGGCGATAGGTGAATGCTGATTCGCATTTCCTTGACATTTTCTACATCTCCTAGGTTGACAAGTTCGGTCTTGTCCAGGTTGGACTTAGGTCTATTCTCAAAGTTCCCAACTTCTTTGATAATCTCGTCAGGTATGTCATCTTTCTTTGAATAAATGTCCGTTTGTTGTATTGTCTCATTGCATGTCACAATCATTGGTTCATCAAGACAAGTAATAGTAATGCTGTATTGGTAAAGCAGCGAGAGAAAATGATAGCGATAAATATTAATTCATAAGAAAAATTTAAAATGCTTTTGATAAACTGAATACTATTTTGAACATCGAAGATCTTATTGCGGGAATTGAAAAATGTGAAAAGACAATCATTTAGTAAATAAAACAATGAATAATGCTTGTTTTAGCCTTGCTACCCCGAGGCTCGTCGGGATTTGGTTATCCTGATGGTCCACTTCTTGAGATGTGCCCCTCTGCTCACAGCCTATTTGGAAAGTCCTTCCTCCCCCTCCGCCTCGAGAATAATGCAATAGTCCATATCATTGTCCTCTAAAAACAGGTTCTTCACTACTGCAAGTGCTTCTTATTCATCTGACCCTTAAATAATGTCGGCATGTTGGAAGGTCTGTACTAGATGCGGTATTGGCTGCTCTAGTGGATTGTAAGGACCGTGCCATGGTGGCAACCAGTTATTGAATTCTTCTCAGGTATATTCACATCACAAACCGAATGTAGTGCCATGTTTCTTGAGTTTTATGGACTTAGAGATTCCTTGGAGGTTCTTGCCGAGCCTTTTCCAGGTTCGTACCCACTCCAACTCAGTATACTCTCGATTTTGTTATCCTACCATTTTTCTTTGTCGATAGCATTGACCCGCTCAATGTGGTGGTAAGTTTCTCCACCCAGCTTCCTTCTTCCCTCGTTCGACGGAATGGTTTGGCGACTCTATATAGGGTTGCTACCGTCGCCGAGAATGATCACTTCCTGGTGATTCCATTCGAACTTTACTGCTTGATGTAGTGTTGATGCTTGTACACGGTTAAATCAGAGGACTTAATTTTCCGCTGTCGAGACATTCCGGAAGCAAGCCTCAGGATTTCGGGGGTAGGAGGTCGCGACCTCGTTCTCGACCTTAGGGCTTGTCGCAACCCAATTCAGAGGAAATAAAGGACGAATCCAGGACATAGGAAGAAGCCCTCTAGGCATATGGCTATGCCTGACAAACGCGGCCTACCAGGAGCCTACGCTGAAGCATCACTTCAGGCCATCTCATCGCCGTACTTTGTAGCTAACCCCCATATACTTGTAGCCGAGTCTCCCCCTATATATAATGTGGGCTCGCTCCACTTTGTAAAGGGCTGATGTTACCCCATTTCTCCACAAGTGCAATAATATCTCTCTCCCACTCTCTTTGTTCTAAGTCATTTGTTCTCATTGGCCCGAGGCCACCTCGCATTTATCGTTTTCTTACTTGTTCTTCACCCGTCTAACTGTGCAATGGCCATAAATAGCCTTACTTAATCGCATCTCTGTTTGTTATCCCTTTCCGGACTCTCCTAGATAGCTCGATCTCGGCTCAAGCCTTGGCCCCGAGGCCTCCATCGATCTGCTCCGCGCTCGGGCAACAAGCTCCTTTGGTTTGCTTACTACTTCATCTTAGTTTGAGTTTTATCTTTACACTTAGCATTCTTAATATCAACAGCCCTAAAAACTAGACCGAGAATAGATCACGTATTTTTAGAATCTCATTTACAAATTTTATTGTTGTTATCATTTTCACGGTAAAAAGTTTGGCGCCCACCGTAGGGCTAAAAATAATAGTGATTATTTTCTTGCTGGTTTCGTCACACAAACACACATTATCTTTCACACTTTTCTTGTCCAAGATCTTTTGATTTCAAGATAATGTCTGGCTTGGTAAGAAAAATCGAGAACGATTACCCCGAGAACCACGACGGAAGCAGCATGGCTATTCCAATGGTTGACGCGACACCACAGGACCCTGATGATGCATCTGGGTCGATTCAAGTGAACGCGGGCTTGCAAGGTGCACAAAAAGTCGATGAAGCCTTGCGCACCGATGATAGCATACAGCTCGCTGACCAACAGAAAGTTCAGAAAACCCTGGCCCGATTGGAACGGGAAATTAATCTTCATGTTATCTTTGAGATGTTGTAGACACAGCAACTGGCCATCGCTCAGCTACAAAATCGCCCAGAAATCCCCGACGCAATAGAAACGGGGACACCTTCTTATGATGAGCCAATATCTGAGAGGTCAAGTAACGACGAGTCGGTGACCGACCCCAGTGCAGCGAAGATGCTAAGGAATCTCCTCAAAAAGATCAAATAAGGTTCGTGGAAGTTACTACAACAACCAACTCCTGGGAAACAGCCCCAGAATTCGCTTCGCAAAAGCCTGAAGTGCCAGAACTCCCTAGGCGCGACGGGACTTCGGATTCCTATGGGCACACCACCACCCATGTGTGTTTGTTTGAAGGCAGTGACCCACAAATGACGAGTTCAAGCCCGTCTCTCTGAGTAATCTCGAAGAAACTCTCTCGAAAGAAACCATGACACAGCGCCACCGCCTGGCACCCGGCCTCACAGACTCACTCACCATGCTAGCATGGTCTTCCGTGGAAGCACGTGCCCATACCGTCAAAGCAGTGATGAGAAGGCTCGATACACCTGAGGCCGAACGAGGAAGAAGTGAAATATTGCGAAAAGCTGCACCCCATTTCCCGATAGGACGAACGAGATCGCCCCCCGTTTTGAGTGGTTGGACAGCATAGGCTTTTGCCCGAAGCCTAAAATAAGCATACCAGATGACTCCAGGATATTTAAAGCAAAGCCAAATCAGGTACCCAGCCGAGGACCAGTTAGATGACCACACCCGGTGCCAGCCACGAATCAGAGCTGTGGGGAACCATCCGGGAACTTCATCGGGCTCGGTATATCCAAGCAGACCCCCGACAAAGAAGCTGATGCAAAGCAGGTGGAGGTATCACCCATGCACAGCGAGTGAAAGGAATGACTTGAGGTGAAACCTACCTCGCAACAATTGGGAGATGGCCTGAGGGCAGTATCCTCGAGGAACCTCCAATGGAACCAGATTGAACAAGGCATAGCTGGTAAGAAAACCCTGCCCAGCCAGGCGCGATTTCAACTTTGTTACACCAAACATCTTGAACACCATAAGCGAAGTCCGGAAGCGCCAAGCCGCTCAGACCTATTCGACCAAGACCCTTGGAAAAGAAATATGGCTCGGTGCAGGAACTGCAGGGAACACGAGGTTACCAACTCGAAAGAACGACGACCGCACTATTCAACGAAGATCGCCACCAAGTATCACCAAGCAGTCAAGCTCGGATCCGTCTCTAAAGGAGGAAGGATATCGAGAAAAACAATGCTGACAAGCCACAGCGTATTGCCACGATAGCAGAAGGGCAGCGGCACCCTTCAAAGACCAGCAGAATTCAGAGAGAAAGTGCTCATCGCCAGGAAAAGGCGGATCCGGGGAATATACCCGAAGGGTACCCTTACATCGAGGGAAAAGAACGCCGAGACTTTGCCTCGACCTCGTATTCACGCGCTAGTAACCCCTTCCATCATTTAACCTATTCAAAGTAAAGCATATGTTCATAAGTACAGGTGTTTCGACCAATTACACCAATGGCGTCGGGCCAAGGCCAATAGGGCAGTTCGGACCAACGAACCAAATCACTCCCACACTTCAAATCTTTGATGGACTCCAAACGCTGGTCGCCATAACAATTTGGAAAGTAGCTCCCTCTATACAGCTCGCTTGAGCTCGGACTAGAGCATCGAGCCCATGAAGCGCGGACGTTTTGTTCAAATGGCAGCGGGTACACCACCCGTGGCAATTGCAACCACACTCCGCCAAAAGGATTGAATTCCCCAACAAAGGTAGGACTAAGGCATTCGACAAAAGGCTACAGGCAACGGGAGGAAGTCCCTCACCATATAACCAGCCGCAGGCGACAAACTCCTGCGCCCTCTAAAGGATCCAAGGGTAAGCAGAGCAGCATATTCAGTTTTACTGCTCGCACCTCGAAATGATAGGAACGGACCAAGCCTCGGAAACATCGCCTACACACCCCACAGCAGGGAAGGACTACTTTGTTCCTCTATTGTGTATTTCAGTTTTACTAACTTAAATGCAGGCAACCAACCAAGGCATTTAGAAATTCCAAACTCCATTCAGAGATCCGAGATCTCTGCGGGACCCGCCAAGCTCTCTATCCTCGATCGGGTTTCCAGCCCGAAGGGGGATCCCACCAGCAAGGTTATCGGCAGGGCAGCATACCCCCCAGAAGAGGACCCGACGAGATCATTGGCCTTCCATCTATTGTCAGGCGACATACGGTGGTTTTCTCTTAAAGGGCACCGTCCCCGCGGAGGGGCCAATAAACAGCAGGCTAGATCCTAAAATGAAGCCATATAAGCAAATCAGATAATTAGAAGAGCCATGCCCATGCGGGCTGAGCTCGCAGCAACAAGACAATATGTATTCATGGCCTATATCTATTCCAAGCAATAAAGAATATCTTTTCGGCATTTTATATTTCGAGAAAGATTATTTCGACACATTTGTGGCAAATGCTAATCCATCAAATGGGTCCCGATATGCTTGGAGACTTAATATAAGCAATTCGACAACTTGCATGACCACAGGGTCGGATCTCCGGGCTCATCAAGCCCCTAGAAGGAAACTCCGAGCTCACGAGAAGCCGTCTTCAAGCTTAAACAAACTCGATGACTCGGAGACTGCTATCAATCGCCATGCAACTGGAAAAATCCGAAACTGTAAGACTATAATGGGCAGCCTCGGCACAACCAGATATATTCTACAAACTGTAAGACCTCAACAGGCATGACAAACTGTATTACCTCAACAGGCATGACAAATTGTAAGACCTAAACAGGCATGACAAAATGTAAGACCTCAACAGGCAAGACAAAACTATAAGACCTCGACAGGCATGAAAATCCTATTATTTGGGCTATACGTCGCATTTGTAAGAATCCTTAAAGGGCATACCCTCGATGTAGACGCCTAAACTATCACTAGGGATCAAAAATGGCTATGGCCAAATGCATACGACTATGGTCAAAACGGCTGATACAGCCAAAATAATGTGACTCGGGGACGGGCGACTGTTGCTAAAAAATCGCAGGCCATTACTCCGATACACTTCGAAAAGAACCAGTTAAAATAGGCTTCCCTCCACAGGCAAAAACGATCTTCGACGATGTCGGCTCCAAAATACAAGAGCGACGATCTACTCGACCTACAAGCGATGAACTTTACGAGGTGCTCAAAACACCGCCGACAACGACTTGAAATTGAGGTTCCTCTGGAACCGACGAAGGGTCAGGCAAAAATACTACAAAAAGACCTTAATGAGTGGAAGCAAAGCCTAACACAAAGCCCACGAGCAAAAAGCAGCGTAAGAGCCATTGTCGCTAGCTAAACAAGCCTACGGGCAACATATTGAAAGGACTCTACGACCAAACAGCGTAAGAGCCATTGTCGCCAGCTAAAAGATCTTGACAACTTGAGGATTAAAATGAGATCGAATCGTAACCCGATTCGGAGACTGGATCAAAAATAGTTAACTATGCAAGCCTAGGGGCCATATTTAAAAGGTCTCTACAACCATACGACATAAATGCTACTGTCGTCAGAAACTCAGTGAAATTTAAGGGCCGATTACAGCCCGAGTCGCAAAGCGACTCGGAGACTGGACCCGAAAATTATAAAATGCCTAAGGGCGTGGAACAAAAGCCACTATCGCCAGCCAAAGAATCAGCGAAGCTCAAAGGGTCGATTACAGCCTGAGTCGCAAAGTGACTCGGAGACTGGACCCGAAAATTGCAAAATGCCTAAGGGCGTGGCACAAAAGCGACTATCGCCAGCCAAAGAATTAGGGAAGCTCAAAGGGTCGATTACAGCTCGAGTCGCGACGCGATTCGAAGACTGGGCTACTAAATAGTTAAAATTGTAATACGACTAAGGGCATGGCTCGGATGATACCATCATCAACCGGTTGAAATTTCCAGGCCACGCACCCACAAAATCACTTCAACCTAGAATCACAAAGGGTCGTCATCATTCGCCCATGCAGGCAAGGAAAATCCTATGGGTCAACTGAAGATCGATTCATAGCATGACCCGGAGACTAGACCCAAAGTGGTTGGAACACCAAATGCCCAAGGGAAAAATATAAAAGCAACTACCATCCGCCCGCACGGGTCCAAAAAATCCGAAGGTGGGAAGGCTCGAGCTGGAGCCTGATTCAAAACTAAGCCTAAACGGCCAGGCCGAGCACGGAGTCCCTAGCACCGGCTCATGCCAAGGATCACACTTAAGAGTCCCCGGACCATCTGATCAGTTCCGGACAGAGAAGGACCTCGCTAAATGCCAAGATCAGCCTGCCTAATCGAAACCAACAAAAAAAGGTACAGAAGAAATAAAACTTTAAAACTTCTCCTTATATATATATCACATGTGCAAGAAAAAGTGTATTCTCCATATACAGGCATGCCCTACATATAACTGGACCAAAGCAACAGAATGGAAAAAACTGCACTCTACACTAAAAGAACTACAGCTTGCCAAAATTGCCCTCCGTAACATCAACGAGAAGCAACTGAGCATTGTGCTCATCTGCCCGTGCTCGAGCCAATTCCTCCGAGAGAACGAAGCCCCTTGCACCAATCTCTTCGAACAACTCTCTCCGGGATTTATAGCGAATGTATTCCTTTTCCTCCATCACGGTCAAAGGTATGCTTCAGCTCAGCTTGGGTGTCAGCGGCATCCTTCACACAAATCGCCATCTCATGATCGGCCTTGGCTCGATTCAGTGCCGCCTCCTTCCGAGCGTCAATTAGCTCGGCTCTGACCTTCGAGAGATCAGATTCAAGTTTCCCAATCATATCAGCTTGAACTTTGGCATTGTCATGAGTCAAGCGGAGTTGGACCTCGAGGGCAGGGACCTTGGCCGAAACATTCATCTCCTCCAAAATCGAGCCTGCGCTTGAGCCCTCAGCTCCCCACAAGCAATTCTGACGCGGTTGACATCGCCTTTTAGGTACTCCAGAGCCTCCAACTTTTTCCACAACTGATACAGCAAAAGGGAATCAGCCTCAAGGTTAGAAAGGAGCGAAGCACACACTACAAGAAATTACCTGCTCCACCAAATGGCTCTCATAGTTTGAGCTCCGATGCACCTCATATCGCCAACGCTGCAGCTCGACTTCCTTCTCCTTGCTAAGGAGCCTATGGGACTCGCCCTCATCCCGAATTTTCTAAAGCTTGGCCCCTTGACGGAGCAGCTCAAACCTGAGCCTATCACAGGCCTGCACAAGGAAGGATCAATAGAAGGAGGAGGACACGGGATACAGGTGAACTATGCATAAACTAACCACAAAATGAAGCCGACGGACTTCCTCGAAGTCAAAACACACTCTTGTTGATTTTTCCCCTGCGGCCCTAGAAGAGACAACCTCAGGCACGGCATGCTCACTCAAAGAAACTGTCGGCCGGGAATCGGGCACTTCGAGAGCAGCAAACTCGGGTAGCACCCCCTCTTTGGAAATACGAGCCCGATCGGCACCACTGAAAGCTCCATCACATCGTAATTTCCGATCCCCCTCTTTGCCATCATCCCTCAAACCAGAAGCCAACGGCTCCTTCTCCTTTTCAGAGCAACATTGCCTCATTCCAAGGAACTGCATGATATCTGCAAACGGTGGATCCATCACAAGTGAATGGGAAAAGTGTTACGTCGGGTATGCGAAGGTAAAGGAAAGGCAACATATGCACATACCTCGGTGTTGCGTTCCCCGTCCGATAGCTTGCCACCTACATTCATCACAGGATGAACAAGTCACCAGCTCCCGGACCCAGCCGAGCAGATCATGAACTTCACCCGGCGTCCATGAAGTTGCTGCAGCAGAAGAAACAACATTATTACTCAGCTGATTTTCGCTATAGATGAGATCTGAAAAAGCGCCAAATGCCTCACTCACGTGCGTGATTCCACCCTTCAGGAAATGGCAAGAACTCCGCAGGGATAATGTCAGTCATCCGAACTCGGACAAACCAACGGGCCCACTCTCGATCCCCTCCTTCCTCGTCATCAATGACAAAGGGAGTGGACGAGAGACACCTCAAAGTTAGTAGGCCTCGATGATGAAAGGGCTGATATAGCTTGACAAGAAGATCAAGCGTGAATTCAAGCCCGGTCTTCTTCGTGAAGAACCTCATCATCAACACCGTTTGCCAAAACAACGGATGAATCTGTGCCAGGGTGACCCGATACTTCAAACAAAATTCAAGCACAATCCTTAGGAGGGCCAAAGGAAAAAGGATATAAATACATGTTCAGGAATCCATAAGTAAAATCCGCAATACCCTCGTCGGGAGAAATTGCCTGTAGGATTATCCCTTCGCTCCACCCACAGTATCTCCTCGCCATCTCCAGATGTTCTCCCCTTAGCAAAGATGTTGTCTCCAGAGCAAACTCCCTCGATTCCTGAGCACTAAGAACAGCACCCCCGGCCCCTTGTTAGATCGGCCCGAAGCGATTTCCATGGCTATGGTGAAACTGACAGGTCGAAGCAAAGGTGCGCACCAATACTTTCACGCCTTGAAAGATGTAGTACCCTGTGACAAAACAGAAAGGTGGCTATTTTTAGCGAAGTCTGGCGAAGAAGCTGAAACCGCTCCACATATATGCGAGAAGCAGCAACAATTCACCTACTCGAGGCAAGCCCCTGGAAGCCAACAGCCTCGATATAGGTCGACGGGTCGATGTTTGATCCCGAAAACATTCTCCAATGAGGAGTCAAGACTCAAGGAGTCATTCGTATTGTCTCCGTGCTCGGGACAGCACTCTACTTCAAGAAACCCTGACCCAAAGAAGTCGAGCCTCGACGAGCTCTCAACTCCGGCACTCAACGGAAGGCTAGCAACTGATCTCACAATTCACTTTTTCTAAGAAGGAGGAGAAAACGCAGGAAGCTCTAATCGCGAAAGATACACAAAGGTCCGAGGAAGCACCCAATTACATGCAAGCTCCTCTGTAGAAGTCTATCTTATACATCCTAAAGGGGGCATCTACATCAAGACTAATAGGGACCCCCGGGTACCTGAAGATGACCTACATCCGGAGGAGCGCCCCCGGAGGTCCCGAAACTCAACACATGATCTCCATACAACCTGAGGGACTTTGATAGCCCTAACCCATCAGATCGATCCAGAGTTGTTCCAAAGTACGACGATGGGATCGAAAAAGATCCATGCCGATCGGCAAAATATCGGAACAAACACTTGCGTCCAAGCTATATATCAGCAATCAACAACACAAAAGGAGACATTCAAAGAGCCTCGAAGGGCATGAAAGCATACAGAAACAAAGCAAATTCGAAAGCAGAAATCAACGAAGTTCATTTTTTATTCATGAAAGTTTGTGTACTACCAGCCCTAGAGGGGTCATTACATACAATTACAAAGGCCTACGAAGGATTTCTATGCCTAAAAGATGAGGCAAAGGGATGCACGCATAAGGTGAAGACCCGGAGGCTGAACCATCTCAGAAAGTCCACAGCAGGCCCCTGCAGGCACACCTCCTCGAGAGATTCATCCCAGCCTTCCACACTGATATCCTAAAGGGATAGAGCGAGTAACAGGAAGAGATGATAAAATTCCATAGCTCTCCGAAGCCCAAGGACCTTCTTTGTCCAAAGAATCCTCAGAGAGACAATGGACCGAACAGTCCTCGGTCCCGCTTGCACGGCTACTTTGGATCCACCTCTTGGAACATCCAGCCATGCAAGCCCCCAACTCGAAGCAAAGCGCCACGTCAAGCCGGGGTATGAAGGTGAGTAGCGGTGTATAATCCGAGCCCCTTTTTGAGCAGCAGTGCATAACCCGAACAATTGTCTACATAGGGGAGGGACCGGCTCCCCATCCATCATCGCCTCAACCCAGCAATAGTAGCAAAGGCAGGCATACCAATGACTACAACAATAACGAGACGGCACGTCTACGATCGACAAAGGGAGGCCCCAGCGTAAAGTCAAAAGACAGTCCAAGGAAGCTCATCCAAGAAACTTTAAGACCATAAGCCATAGACATGATGTTCAGGGGGGGGGGAGAAGGATATAAGAAAAGGCAAGCAAGCCAACGGAAACTTTGAGATGGTGAAAAACAAGGCCAAGACATCCCCATTTATAAGGGATACGGTCATCCATACTCCGAAATACTGACCGATGGGAGTAGTTAATGCACCTACTAAAACTGAACCGGCGGCGGTACTTACACCTTGGGAAGCAAAAATTAAAGAATGCAATGAATGAGGTCGAAAAGCACGAGCCAGGGGTCGCATCATCGGTATGGCATCGCCAAAAGAAGCTCGAGGAGTCAAGTGTCAAAATCATTTCCCATCTCTTCGATATGGGAAACGAGGAGACTATTTGTACATGGTGAAATCAGAGGACTTAATTTCCCGCTATCGAGACATTCTAGAAGCATACCTCTGGATTTCGGGGTAGGAGGTCGCGACCTCGTTCTCGACCTCGGGTCTCGTCGAAGCCCAACTCAGAGGAAACAAAGGACGAAGCCGGGACAGAGGAAGAAGCCCTCTAGGCATATGGCTACGCCTGACTAACGTGGCCTACCAGGAGCCTACGCTAAAGCATCATTTAAGGCCATCCCATCGCTGTACTTTGTAGCTAACCCCCATATACTTATATCCGAGTCTCCCCCCTTATATAAAGGGGGCTCGCTCCACTTTGTAAAGGGCTGATGTTGCCCCATTTCTCCACAAGTGCAATAATATCTCTCTCCCTCTCTCTTTGTTCTAAGTCATTTGTTCTCATTGTCCCGAGGCCACCTCGCATTTATCATTTTCTTACTTGTTCTTTTCCCATCTAGCTGTGCAATGGACATAAAGAGCCTTACTTAATCGCATCTCTATTTGTTATCCCTTTCTCGACTGTCCCAGATAACTCAAGCCTCGGCCCCAAGGCCTTTATCGATCTGCTCCGCGCTCGGGCAACAGGCCCCTTCGGTTTGCTTGCTGCTTCGTCTTAGTTTGAATTTTATCTTTACACTTAGCATTCTTAATATCAACAGCCCTAAAAACTAGCCCGAGAATAGATCACGTATTTTTAGAATCTCATTTACAAATTTAATTGTTGTTACCATTTTCATGGAGCCCCAACAGCATGAATCCATGGCCGTCTCGGCAACAAGTTGTAAGATGTTGGTACATCTATTACCTTGAAATCAACCTCGAACCAGGTTGGTCCCATTTGCAGGCATAGACTAATCTCTCTAATGGTGGACCTCTGAGAACCATCGAAGGCTTTCACATTGATTGCTCCATCCTTTATCTCATGCAGCCCTTTACCCAACTTCTTAAGTGTTACTAGCGTACAAATGTTAAGACTGGAACCTCCATCGATTAGGATTTTGGTGATGAAATAATCTTCTTATTGCATGGTGATGTGCAGTGCCTTATTGTGCCCTAGCCTTTCAGGTGGCAGCTACTCTTCATGAAAGGTGATCTTATGGCTTTCCAGGACTTGTCCTACCATATTAGCCATTTCCCCGCTAGTGATGTCACTTGGTACATATGCTTTATTTAGCACCTTTAACAAATCATTCTTGTGCATCTCATAATTTTGCAGCAAGGAGAGAATGGATATTTATGCTAGCATCTTCTTCAACTGGTCGATGACCGAATATTCCTTGGCCTGTATTTTCCTCCAAAGGTCGTTCAGACCTGTCTTAATGAGGGGCGGCCAATTGGAAGCCTGCTTACTTGACTCAGCCAGATGTTCAGGAGTATAGACTCTACCAGTTCTTGCCATACCCTGTGTTGCAATAGTTTCTTCAACCTTGACCTTACCCCTTCCTTCTCACCTCGGCTGTATAGTCCCACGGTATAACATTTGTATAGAATGGTGACATGGTTGACATTGCCACTAGGATCAGCGCGGCTATCCTCACTTCGAATAGAATATGTGCCTTGGGTGGCAAGACTACAACTTCAAATGAAGTGGGTGCATTTGCCGAAGATACGAATTCAACCTCAATTGGTGCCGGTGCCTTTGCGGGTGGGGCTGCTTCAAACTCAAGAGGTATAGACATATTCACCTCAACATCCTCGGATGGTTGTATCTAGACTATGATTGGATTGAGAGTAATTGTCGGTTTCTTCGGGTTATCACCTTCTGCGATTAACCCGATTGATCCCTCGGGATCCTAGTCATCTTCTATTTCAATCATGTGGATACCTCCACCCTTATGGTCTGGCAGAGGGTTGTTGCAGACATTCAGAGCGAGTTCCTTTACCACAATGATCTTGTTATCAATCAAAGACTGTATCTTATCTTTCAAGGAGAGGCATTTATCGATGGTGTGCCCTTTCATGCCGGAGTGGTATGCATAGGATTTGTTTGGGTTAACCCACTAAGAATGATTCTCCCGGGTTATAGCAGGGATAGGGGTGATATAACCAGCAGCTTTGAGCTTCTCATACAGTTGGTCGATGGGTTTAGCGATGGTTGTATATTATTTTGGAGGTCTGCGATCAAAACTAGATCGGGGTCTAGGGAAATTTTGGCATGTAGGGGGGTGATTGATAGTGGGATGGTTGAGCATTATAAGTCTGGTAGACATGAGCAGGTTGGGAGTATCTGGGTGAGGTAGGTTGATATGTAGGAGGTGGAGATGACTGATAAGTTGGTGGCGGAGCTTGGTACGAGGTGAGGGTGCTTGATAATTTAGGGTTGGCTGGTATGTGAGTGGAGGTGTTGGGTAAGCTTGGTATTTGAGGGGAGACTTGGTTCTTTGTGCAACCATCACGGCCCCTACTTCCCTTTTCTTGGACACACCACCGGACTGTAAAGCCTTATTCATAGCTTGCAAGGCTTCGAACTTTATAACCATACCTTTTGTAGTACCTTCTTCAATTCTTTCACCTAACTTGATAATGTCGGAGAACTTGTGGTTCTCAATCATCATCAGCCGTTCATAGTACTGCGGGTCCTGATACCGGACAAAGAACTTGTTCATTTTCTCCTCTTTTAAGGCAGGTCCGACCTTAGCAGCTTC
Organism: Nicotiana tabacum; assembly: GCF_000715075.1. Lineage (NCBI taxonomy): Eukaryota > Viridiplantae > Streptophyta > Magnoliopsida > Solanales > Solanaceae > Nicotiana > Nicotiana tabacum. The sequence goes on from NC_134080.1 coordinate 146,977,057, forward strand.
GGACCTCCAACGAGTAGCATACTTGCGAAATGTCTCTATGGGCTTCTTCTTCAAATTCTAGATATAGAACACGTCTGGCACGTTCTTTGTATTAAACCTGAATTTGTCCATAAATTCAGATGCCATGCCTACCCAGCTTGACCACTTCTTGGGATCTTGGTTGATGTACCAAGATAATGCATCTCCTTTCAAACTCCTCATGAACAGCTTCATGCGGATTCTTTCATCTTTCCCTACTCCAACCAGCTTGTCATAATATGTCCTTAGATGGACCCTTGGATCACCCGTACCATCAAACATTTCAAACTTAAGAGGTTTGTACCCCTTAGGCAGTTCGACATCAGGCTGTATGCAAAGATCCTCATAGTTCAGCTCCTCGATTCCTTTGCTTCCCTCAATGCCTTGAATCCGGCTGGTTAGTTTCTTAAGTTCCTCGGCCAAGTTCCTGATAAGCATATTATTTTCATCGGACTCAGGTGTGCATGAGATAGGTTGGATGGAGTGTGGCATGGTCTCCACATAGATAGGAGTATTATGGTGGCCTGGTGTATGGGTGTGGAAATGGTCGTTTGCGGAGTTTTGAGGTTCTGGAATGAGTAGTGGAGTGTTGTTTAGGGTATGGCAGGTGTTGCATTGGTTCTTTGGTGGAGCAGTGTGATGGTAAGAAGCGAGATGATTCTGTTGTTTTGGGATATTTTGAGGAGGTGTAGGGTATTGAGCGTTGAGGAAGTTTATATCTGCGGTGTTGAGGGAAAATGACAGGTTTGCCATATTCCCAACCTGATCGAGATCTTCCTGGAATTTCAATAGTTTCTATTCAAGTTGTGACACATTCTCGTTAGGAACCCAAATACCCTGGCCATCCGTGGCCTCTACTCGTTCAGCTGTGTTCTCCTTCCTGATGTTGTTTAAATCTTTCATTTTATACTTGTCTTTCTTCTTGCCTTTTATGGGACTAAGAGGAGGAGTGGGTGGAGGGCCCCTGGATCAGGTGAAATAAGATGATGATGCCAGAGAGCACGAACTAACCTTTGGGGAGGGGAATAATAAAACAAAAGGTAATCAAGTCAGTGAGGATTATAAAAAGTATTGCAATATTTAAACATATAGTGCGGTAATGTAAAGCGTGTCCTAATTTAGGAACCACTTTGTGCCCGAGGTAGGCCTAGCGACAAATTGATTTGGAGAACTTAGAATGCTAAATGCCTATTTTATTGATAAAGATAGATGAATCCCAAAAAGATACTAAATAAGCAATAAATAAAAGTCACTAATGGCCATTGGCCTTATTACATCCATAAAGCGAAAAAGGTAAACTCCTATCTACTTGGTCCTAGAAGGACCTTTCCCAGACTCGGCATCTCTGGCTCCTTCGAACAGCTTCCCCAATTAACGAAGTCCTAGCAAAAGGTATGCTCTGGCTAGATGTCCACCTTCAGTCCCTTCAGCCTTTCGACAATCTTCATCCCTCTTGAGAAATTTCCCTTCCCGCTCTATTATGCCTCGCTCCAAGTATCCTAGTTTTTTGTTGGCACTGATAGCCATTCCACTCCTTAATCAGCTTCTGGTTGGACTCTTGTATCTCGTGGTGTTTGCTCTCGCATTCACGGATCCTTTTGCGCAACTAGTTGTACTTGACTTGCGCCTCGGCCTTTTCATCTATAATTCTATGACCTCGGACAAACCCTGGTTGGCCTAGACCATCCCAATTGTCTTCCAACCAACCCGAATAGAAAGGGGTACAACCAGCATGATATCTGTCTGGCTCGATGGTGTCTTTCCCCATTACAATCTTGCAGTGCCATATGTGCTGGTCTTGGCACTTGTGGTAACTATCATCATTATGGAAGTTAGTTCGAAGATGGATCCTCTTGTCGACCTTGGGTATGACTTGATCCTACCTGCTTGCCTCATAACTCGAAGAGGGACGTAAGGGTGTGTTCCTCTTAGACCAATCAGTATCAGGAAAGGTGCATCTCTGGATCGGGCGATGAACTCCTCTGTCGGAAACCACTCGAACATCTACTAAACCTGTTCTTCAATCAGGTTATCAAAGATGTCAACCCATCCTTTGGCATTCTCAGGCTGAGCGAACATGTCGGGGATGTAATTCATTCGCTTTGGATGGTGGAAAGCGATGTGGTCATCCCAGGCTCTTCGCTGAATTTCTTATCGGTATTCGCCCTTTTGGAGATGTTCCATGGGCCAAAGCTGAAGTAGTAGATTGCAGCCTTCAAAGTGTTTCGCTACTCGTTGACACTTCTCTAAGGCTTGGTATATGTCTGCGATGATCATGGGTACAATGCTGAATGTTTTTCCACCAATCCCCTTCATTAAGGTCTTGGTTACCATAGCTAGGCTAGTATGTATTCTCCGATTCTTCATTGGAAACACGACCAGGCCCAGTAAGCAAAACATGAAGACGAAAACTCTACGATGGATATGTCCCAAGGACGTGATGTCAAACTCGTCATGGTAGGTATGGTATGATTTGTTGTGAGCGTACCTGTCATACAGGTAGTCAAAAAAGATGTATGATTCCTTTAGGCATACTAATTCTACATTCTTCTTCAAACCCATCATTTTCAGGAAACCCTTGCCTGTGCTCTTCTTCTAGAGTTTCCTACACTAGACCAGCAAGTCTTACTATCTCCTCTAACAAAGGCGTCATCTCGATGTCCCCAAAGCGGAACACGGCCCTTTCACAATACCAAAATAAGGTAGCAGCTTCTATTATCATGTTGTTAGGCTGGACCTCCAGGAGGGTTGGTAGATTACCAAGATATTTTCTGACGAGGGTTTGGTCACTAGAATGTAAATCTTTCCACCAGGTTAGTAATCTTGGGTGGATGTTGGTGACCATGCCGAATCTGGGGACTTCGTGCCTCATATAAAGGAACATATAGTCCAGATGAAAGTAAAGAGATAAGAAAATTATATTTTACAAAATTACCAGAACCCTTTAGCTCAAAAATAATAAAAAGTTGGAACGAAGCAGGACTAGCAGATACATTAGGAGTAAGGATAAAATTTCTACAAAACTGGTTTATAGAATTATGTGAAAAATATAAAAAAAACATGAAAATGGAAAAAATATTAGTAAAAAATTTGGCATGTTGCAAAAGTAGAATAGCACCCCAATTTGGCTGCACAGATAAATATTACAAAAAAGAAGGAAAGAAAAAAAAATTTAAATCAAAATATTCAAAGTATAAATATAGGAAACCAAGAAGAAGATATTATGTAAAAAATTATAAACATAAAAAACCATATAGGAAAAAGAAAAAACTAACAGAATGTACTTGCTATAATTGTGGAAAGCTAGGACACTTAGCCAAAGATTGTAAATTACCAAAAAACCCAAAGAAGAAACAAATTACCGAAATATTGATAGATAATGATAAATATACACAAGTAGAATATGTAGATTATGAATTAAGCAGTGAAGACAGCATATATGAGATATCAGAAAACGAGTTCTCTGAAAATGAAATAAACAAGGATATAGAAGAGTCAGATGAAGAAAATTATGACTGAAAAAGATATACAAATTATACAACAAGAAGAACACCAAGATGAACAATCTTCAGAACAAAAAATAATATTTGACGCTAATATATTTGAACAAATAAAAGGAAAAGAATTGGATCTAAGTATAGACAAAATATTAGAAGTACCAACAATAAAGAATTGGTTTAAAAGACAAAAAGAAGAATACTATGTAGTAAGCCAAAGAGAACATATAATAGATTGTAAATACATCAAAGGTAAAGCACAAATACCAATTTAAAATAAAAGACTACTAAATAAAGAAATACAAGATATAAAAGCAAAAAATCCAATAAAATATGTACACTTAGGAGGAACGGAGATCCTAATAAAAGCATGTTTTAGGGAAGGAATAGATACCCCTATAGAAATATACTTGGCAGATGATAGGATTGTACAACCTATAGAAAAGAGTATAATAAGTGCTGTAAGAGGTAACTTAATATACCAAAAATTTAAATTTATAGTAAGTGCTAACTATTCAGTAGCAGTAGATGATAAAAATATAGATAAATCATTAGTATTATACTGGAAAATGTCTGGAATAGAATTAGCACCAGGAAGTAAAATATTCACAGCAAGATGTAAAAATCTATATGTCTTAACAACAAAACATAAGATAACAGCTAAAAATAAAATAAATAAAATAAAAATAGAAAATCCATTCGAAAGAATAGTATCAGTTATAGACAACAATGATTACAGTTATACAGAAATAGACATGGATGAAGATTTAGAAATAGTAAAAGAAAGATTAAGCACATCAAAACGAATAAATAATGAAATGCCAGAAACATCATCAAGAAGTACATCAAGAAGTACATCAAAAAGAATAAATTATACCACTCCACAAAAATTAATAGAACAAAAAATAGAAGAAATAAACCCACATCATTATTATATAACAGGAATAATGGACCAAAGAAAATATTTAATACTAATAAATACAGGGCAGGAAGAGAATTATGTTATAAGAGAACTAATACCAGAACAAGAGATAGTAACAATAGAACAACAAAATTCAGAACTACCAAAAGCGTTAAGAAAAAACGAAGAAACAACTGAAAAAGAATTAATTATTGGAGGAATACCAATATTAATAAATTTTAAAATATATCAAGGAGATAAAAATATTACACTAGGGATAAAATGGTTAGAAAAAGTCAAACCATATAAATTAGAAGATAGGCAATTAACAATAAGTTATGAAAATAAGAAAATAATAATAAAAAGAACTTTGATATAATGCCAAAGATAAACGCTTAAAGGAATCAAACAAATAATTGCACATAGGGAGGGGTACAAATTCACAAAAACGTTATGAAATGGTAGAAGCCTAAATATCCCTAGCAGAGTCGTCATGCTATCGTGCCGCCTTTTCCCTCCACGGAAATCGGGTTTATGACATTTTGGTATGGGACAACTCTTTCCTTTTGGGAAAGGGGTTTGCATTTTTGAAGAGTCGACACCTAACGATTTTTAGGTGCGTTAGGGCACCTATAGGGGTTCATTTATAACTACGTTTGATAACCAGAGACAAGCTAAGGGCTTAAAATTATCCTAAGGGAAAGGTGTTAGGCACTCCTCAAGATCCACTAGTGTGGTTCCTGACCAAACAATTTTTTGTAAATTTTTACAATTAGCAAATAGACAAGTAGGGCTCACATAATAGGGGATTTAAGTTTTGATACACAGGTGTTTGAGAAACAATTAATGAAAAGCAAGACTTTTTGAAAAGAATTACAATCTAAGCATAAAAGGGGAAGAGGGTCCTAGGTTTGTTTATAATATGGATCACATCAATGTAATAACCGGAATGTCACTCCTCAAAGAGGGGCTACATGTGGTATTAGAGTACCGGTCATCATATCCATATCTACACTTTCCCGCCCCGTGAGGGTAATTAAAGTGAGGGTTGGTGTCGACCCCTACTGCATGATGCTACCCGTCCCTTCCTATCAGTCCCGAAGAAATTTAGGACTCCTATCCTGTAAAGCAGATTTTAGGAAGACCCTCAAGTTTAAAGGTAAAATACTAAGGCGACATACAAGAACACATAGACAGCATGACTCATACACAGATAAGGTCTTAATTCAAAATTCTAAAGCATGGTATCTAAGTGATTACAGCAGAACCAGATTTATTACATGACTTAGAAAAGAAGTCTGAATCAGGCTTGCCTACTGATTTTAACAGTTGATAGTTAAACACTAATCACAAAGACAGTTCTGGTTTTATTTAAGTGATTGCCTAAGGCTTGCCTAGGCATAGAGTAATATGCAGTAGTTATTAATAGTTTGGGAATTATTTTACTATAAAATCATGTTGTTCTAGTTGATACGAATCTGAGAATGCAGAAATTAAAAACATCACAATGTGAGATTATTTTTATTACCTTTTCATGAATCAGCAATTAACTAGGTGTCTTAAACAAAATGCATACAGGATCCTAGAACATGATATCTAATATGCACATGCAAATGGCAGGGTTGTTGAAAACCCATTTACTTTCTGGTAAACAATTATGTCTACACATATTAGCTTCTGCTCCTGTATCCACCATAGGTGTATAATATCTATTATAATATCCTTCTACTATTATTTTGGAAAGTATGTATATCTTTGGCATTATATCAAAGTTCTTTTTATTATTATTTTCTTATTTTCATAACTTATTGTTAATTGCCTATCTTCTAATTTATATGGTTTGACTTTTTCTAACCATTTTATCCCTAGTGTAATATTTTTATCTCCTTGATATATTTTAAAATTTATTAATATTGGTATTCCTCCAATAATTAATTCTTTTTCAGTTGTTTCTTCGTTTTTTCTTAACGCTTTTGGTAGTTCTGAATTTTGTTGTTCTATTGTTACTATCTCTTGTTCAGGTATTAGTTCTCTTATAACATAATTCTCTTCATGCCCTGTATTTATTAGTATTAAATATTTTCTTTGGTCCATTATTCCTGTTATATAATAATGATGTGGGTTTATTTCTTCTATTTTTTGTTCTATTAATTTTTGTGGAGTGGTATAATTTATTCTTTTTGATGTACTTCTTGATGTACTTCTTGATGATGTTTCTGGCATTTCATTATTTATTCGTTTTGATGTGCTTAATCTTTCTTTTACTATTTCTAAATCTTCATCCATGTCTATTTCTGTATAACTGTAATCATTGTTGTCTATAACTGATACTATTCTTTCGAATGGATTTTCTATTTTTATTTTATTTATTTTATTTTTAGCTGTTATCTTATGTTTCGTTGTTAAGACATATAGATTTTTACATCTTGCTGTGAATATTTTACTTCCTGGTGCTAATTCTATTCCAGACATTTTCCAGTATAATACTAATGATTTATCTATATTTTTATCATCTACTACTACTGAATAGTTAGCACTTACTATAAATTTAAATTTTTGGTATATTAAGTTACCTCTTACAGCACTTATTATACTCTTTTCTATAGGTTGTACAATCCTATCATCTGCCAAGTATATTTCTATAGGGGTATCTATTCCTTCCCTAAAACATGCTTTTATTAGGATCTCCGTTCCTCCTAAGTGTACATATTTTATTGGATTTTTTGCTTTTATATCTTGTATTTCTTTATTTAGTAGTCTTTTATTTAAAATTGGTATTTGTGCTTTACCTTTGATGTATTTACAATCTATTATATGTTCTCTTTGGCTTACTACATAGTATTCTTCTTTTTGTCTTTTAAACCAATTCTTTATTGTTGGTACTTCTAATATTTTGTCTATACTTAGATCCAATTCTTTTCCTTTTATTTGTTCAAATATATTAGCGTCAAATATTATTTTTTGTTCTGAAGATTGTTCATCTTGGTGTTCTTCTTGTTGTATAATTTGTATATCTTTTTCAGTCATAATTTTCTTCATCTGACTCTTCTATATCCTTGTTTATTTCATTTTCAGAGAACTCGTTTTCTGATATCTCATATATGCTGTCTTCACTGCTTAATTCATAATCTACATATTCTACTTGTGTATATTTATCATTATCTATCAATATTTCGGTAATTTGTTTCTTCTTTGGGTTTTTTGGTAATTTACAATCTTTGGCTAAGTGTCCTAGCTTTCCACAATTATAGCAAGTACATTCTGTTAGTTTTTTCTTTTTCCTATATGGTTTTTTATGTTTATAATTTTTTACATAATATCTTCTTCTTGGTTTCCTATATTTATACTTTGAATATTTTGATTTAAATTTCTTTTTCTTTCCTTCTTTTTTGTAATATTTATCTGTGCAACCAAATTGGGGTGCTATTCTACTTTTGCAACATGCCAAATTTTTTACTAATATTTTTTCCATTTTCATGTTTTCTTTATATTTTTCACATAATTCTATAAACCAGTTTTGTAGAAATTTTATCCTTACTCCTAATGTATCTGCTAGTCCTGCTTCGTTCCAACTTTTTATTATTTTTGAGCTAAAGGGTTCTGGTAATTTTGTAAAATATAATTTTCTTATCTCTTTACTTTCATCTGGACTATATGTTCCTTTATAATAATAGTCTCTAAATGCACAAGTATATTCATCTATATAACACATATTACATATTGCTAATTTTGTCATTAAATTTCTATTTGTAATTTTTTCTTTATTTTGTTCTTCTACTTCTGTTGTCATACTACTAAATTCATTTCTTATTGCTATTTCATATTTATTTAATATATCTGTAACTGTTGTTGTAGTTGTACCGTCAAGTTTTTTATTACTCCTTAATGTGTCTAAGCTTTCACTTGATAAATTTTGTAACCATAATTTTACAGTTCCTATTAATGTTCTTTCTATATATCCTGGTGTTTCCGTTATTGTTATTTTATTATCTATTAGTTGTTTTGAGATATATCCTATCCATAATTGTATTGTTTTATTTATATCTGCTACACAATCTAGATCTAAAAAATTATATTGTTCAGTTATCTGTCTTGGTGCCCATTTCTTATTTAACCTTTTATCCCATAATGTTTTGTTTCTGTCATATGCATCATAACTTACTCTGTAATAGGTTGGGTTTAATTGTTTTGGATTTTTTATTCCTGATATGCTTGGTTTATCTTCGTTCATATCTCCTGTATTTATTTCTGGGTTTATTTTTATCTTTTCTGTTTTTTCTATAAGTTCTGTGTATGTTTCACTTGTTTCTGAATAGTTTTCTCCTAGTTCTGTGTCTTTATCACTTTGGTCATTTATTTCGTTTATACTTATTTTTGATGGACTCTCCTGTACTTCTTCTAACTGTAATTTGAATCTTTCTATCTCATTTGTTAGTTTTAGTTCTTCTTCTTCTTCTTTACGTTTTTCCTTTTCTTTTAGTTTATTTGCATACATCTGTTTTAGCATCTCTAATTCTTTTTCTAATTCTGTTATTTTAGTGTTTTTTACTTCCTCTATCTGTTGTATTTTTTCTTTAGCTTGCTGTTGTATTTCTTTAATCTCTCGTTTTCTATCTATTTCTTCGTTTTCTTTTGTTATTCTAACCATGGCGGTTAAACTATCCTCTAGTTTTACAGTTTCTTTTTCTAACATTAAGTTTAGGTTATTTCCTATTTTTTTATATCTTCTTCCTAAGTTAGAAAATATTATTGTTATTTTTAATCCTTCTGGATTCTCATATGTTTTGTCTTCTAATGCGAATTCTTCTTTATTCATCTTTTATCCTTTAGATAACAAACATATTTATATTCTGTTTTAGATATTATATCGATTAATTTGGACAGCCTGGCTTTGTTTATTTTTGTGATACTCAAGTATTCATATTCTATATATAGTTTCTTTAGTTTCTTCCTAATTTTCTGCGATTTCTTAGTTATTTTGATTGTTTCACTGTTTTGCGGGTTTGTACTATTAATGTCAGTGTTATTTTTCATGATTTGCTTCTTAATATAAATGTTTATTTTTCATAGCTCTGATACCAATTTGGGGGTGGTTGTTTGAGTTCATCTTATAATTTGGGGGTGGTTGTTTGAGTTCATCTTATTTTTCATAGGATCTTTTTTATGTAGTTGTGGAATTAAATGCTTTTTCATGATTATCTGTAGCTAGCGAAATTAACCTTGAAATTTCTTTTATATTTTCAAGTGTGTATTCTAAGTATTTAATATCTTTAGTTTTTTGATATTCTTCTATATTTTTTTCTAATATTATTTTTGACATATTTTTATTATATCTAATAATATCTTTGCAGGTTTTAATATTGTATTTAACACAATTTATTTTTCTATTTATGTTACTGTGGTTTTTAAGAAGTTTCCATTTCTGGGTATTATAGAATCTTATATAATGAAAAGTGTTATGTTTCATTTATAAAAAGATTTTATTAACTTGATATGTGATCATTAGTCTGAATATAAATCTAGTTCATATAGATCTAATATATCTATTTCATGTGATACAATTAGTTCCGTAAATGCTTGTTCCATTACATATATTATTTCAAAAGTAACTAAAATATCGTAAATTTTTCTTTTAACATCGTTATTAAGTCTCTTAAAGATATATAACATAAGTATTTTGTAGTCAATATTTTCTTCTAATAAATACGTGTGGTTGTTCATTTAGATTTATTATTTATCCTTATCATGTGTTTACTAAACATATTCCCTCTAACCTCTTTGTTTATCATAGAGTTTATCATATTTTAATAAGTTATACTGAACAATCTTTTCTGGTCACTACCATGTTTTTCATGCTTCAATCATTTACCCTAACAGCGCCTCAACTCTGTGTACTCCCCTAAACGGCTTCCTTGCCTACTGGTTTCCACTTTAGGATGGCATAGTCTGGGCTTAACTACTCTCAGCATTATTAGACAGGCAAACTTTCTCAAGATGTTCTTTATAACAGTACTATAATATGATAATCAATTATGATATTCAAGAGATTATAAGGAATATAAGAGTTTAGTTAAACATGATTATGAATAAACTTACCTGGTTTTGTAACTCGTTTGAAGGCTCCATAGCTGTATTAGATACTTGTAAATAACTCAGATATTTCTTAAGAGAGAAGAGAGAATATTAGAGAGAGAAGGTAAGGGTGAGGATGTCTGAGGATGTCTTCCTTCCTCAGATTTACATTCTATATAAAGAAAATTAAAACGACTCTTACTGTTTACAAATGACTCCTACTATTCATGAACGACCTTTACTGTTCATGATTATGACATATACTATTTACTTTATGACTCTTACTATTCATGAACGACCTTTACTGTTCATGAATGCGACTAGTACTATTTACTTTACATTATATGTTTCCAGTAGCTGTCTTCTTCTTTTGTCTTCTTGTTGATACCTTCATTCTAGTTGGACTTCTGGTACATAGTTATCATCTCCGTTGCACTTTGAACATATGTGGTCTGGATATTTGTGTCCTACTAGTTTGCAGTATCTTGTTAATAACTCGTTTGAAATAAATTCTTTTTTCAATGCTCTGGTAGTTGGTTGCATTTCTGGTTTTAATAATGATAAAATCCATTTCTGGACTTCATCCATATCTCCTTGTCGTAGTTCCTTCGAGTTGGCATATATCATCAATTGGTCTCTGGAATAGTAGCTCCAGATAGCATTTCCTTGTAGATAATTGTTAGCTAGTTCTTGAATAATAGTTGCTATACCAATTATTCTTTTATTAGCATAGAAACTTGGTATCTCCATTTTCTGTATCTCCGGTTGTTTCTCTATCTCTTCCGGTATTATCATATCTCGTGTTAGTCCTATTTTTATCACCTGTATTATGGGTTTTATTTCATCATATAGTATTTCCGCTGGTGCTGTATAGAATTTGATGAAGAATAGGTTGCCTTTTGTAATTCTCTTGAAGGTGACAAATGCTTTGTATAGCTCTGGTATTCCAATTATTTCTTCTCCGTCATGGGTATATACTGTGCTGAGTAGTCCGTAGTTGTAACATGTTTTTACTAGGTTTGCTTTTGTTTTTGGCTGGGCTATAAGCCTATTATATCCCTGTAGTTTTTGGGTTACATAATCTTGTGTTGGATCTATAGTAGTCGTTGATCTAGGGTTTAGGTTTAGAAATGTCTGGATTTTATATATATTCTCAATATATGTTTGAGTAATATGGTTATATACCTTTTTGTTGTGGTGTAGGCTATTAGCATAGGTTGAAGTTTGTGGGGCTATAACTATTGCTTCTCTTGGCTTTTTTGATGTAAATGGCTTATCAAATACGATATTTAGGTTTACATTGATATGTGGCTTTTTGCTAACTTGTTTGCTTGTACCTGCAGCTGTATATAAAGCAACTGTGTTATGGGTTTTTTGGAGTTTCCCAACGTCTCCTTCTACCTCTGGAAGTTTAGAGTCTTCCGATTGACTTAGCTCCGCATTTTTATAGTCATGCTGCTGACTTTCTAGCTGTTGTAATCTTTTTCCCATACTCTCCATCTGTAAGGATAGAGTAGTAAGGATTGTAAATATGTCTTTTGATTCTTGGCTTTCATCTGTTTGGGTACCTTTGTCTTGATAGGTAGTCTGCAATAACATTCTTGTCAGTCCGTATTACTTCAATTGTAAATGTAAAATTTTGTATATTTAATACAAGTCTCCTTATTTCCTTTGTAGTTACTGAATCCTGTACTTTCCGAGTTATCCACCATTTTACTTGTGTATTATCTGTTCTTACTATAAATTTGTTATAAACAATATATGGCTCAAATGCTAACAAACATTTATATAATCCAAATAGTTCTTTCCTATTTATTTCCCATTTTAATTGTGGTTCCGTGTATGATCCGGAATAATATCTACAATGGTGTTCAATTTTTTCATTATCATATTTATATTTTAGAACTCCTCCGTAGCTGTGATCACTAGAATCAGTTTCTACAATATATGTAAAGGGGTTGGGGACATATAGGTTTGAAACCACATAAATAGGGTAAACATTTGACGCAACAAGTATACAGAATAGTTGTAAGTCTACTAAGCAAATCAATCATGATAACAGATATTTAAAACATAGGGAAGAATGCAGCAGGATCATGTTGAAGACAAGAGTTTCGTTGAACAAAATTTGACATATCATTATGGCCAATTGAATGCACCAAAAGACTAAGTGACTACATGGTTATACCAGTTAAGGGAAGGGGTAAGGGAACTAAGTGAACATGCTAGACAAGTATCAAAAAATCAAATAAAGTATGATATGATGATTACACATAAGGCAGAATTTAGACATGCTTAATAACAGCAAACATAGAAACAAATTGAAGAACTAGTACAGTAACAAGCAGGGATGCATAGGCATGGAACACATGAAGTTGAGTTTCAGAATTGAACTAGGAACATACCAATTAATGAAGCAAAGGGCAGAAAAAATAAAGCAAGTAGAGTTCCACAGCCTAGCCTTGGCTTTCAGCCGGCTAGACAAGCAATAGCACAAGTAGTAGAGAAAGAAGAGAGATTTTATGTGTGTGTATTCTGAACTGTTGTTCGTGTCCTTGATAAAAAGAATGGGAGTGTATATATAGCACTTAGGGAGTAGAAAAAATAAGGTAAAGAAAATCAGATTTCAATCAATTAAGAATCAATCAACCAATCACAAAATCAATTCCTATAGAGAAGTCTGGGAAAGACCCCTTTAATTGGGGAATAGTCAATTAACAGTCATAACAGGGTTCAATTAAGGTAATAAATCAAAACCATACCATATAGGGAGTCAGTAAGATCCCCAAACTATTGATAACTAATTAAGGCAAGTATAACCAATCAAGGTCACAAATAAGGAAACAAGTAAATCCCAGCATACACTGATTTTAACAGGACAGTCATTCGAATCAGTAAAAGAAACCTTGGAGAATACTAATTTTAACAAGAAAGATTGCGCAAAACCCTAATAGAAATTAATCACACAAGGATCCCGAAGAATACTGATTTTTTAACAGGGAAGATTATTCAAACCCCCAAATAGAATCAGTTAACACATTGGGTTGACAAAAAAATAAACAAATAACGGAGAACAGGTGAAAGAAAAATCAGTGCAACAGACAGAAACATCCAAAATTCATGCATATATAAGAGAATCATTCAAGATAGTGAAGAATACTTAGCTTAAACATCGAAAAGTTAGAAAAATCTTTGAAGAAAAGTCTTACATGAACCCTAATTTCAAAAAGAGTAAACGAAGTCAAAACAATTAATCAAACCAAGAGATTTTTAAAGGAAAACACCCAATGATACTCGAATAACTACAGATCTATAAAGATTTGAGAAGATTCCAACAATAGTGAAACTAAGGTTTTTAGAAAATAGTAGAGTTGAGGAAAAATCGGTTTAAAACTCATGGATATATCGAGATCTAAGACAGATCTATAGAAAAGTGGAAAATCTCAAGAGTTAGGGTTTCAAAGAACCCAAAGAAGATGATAGAACCTTAGAACGTTACCGGTTTTAGCCGGAATAGTCATGAATCTGACTCGAACAGCCATGGATGGCCGGAAAATGGCATGAAAGATCATGGATAGGCTCTTGGAGGGTTTTGAACAAGATCTAGACTAGATATCTTCGAAATCCCTCCATGAAATCACAAAAACAAGCAACCAGGAGATGTAGGAGACAAGTATATGTCTCGAACAGCCATGGGAATCCATGGATCGAGTGAGGATCAAAGGGATTAGGGCTAGTTTTGGGTGGCGATGGCTAGGGTTAGGACTAGGTCTCAAAGAGGCGGAGAGGATTTGGGGATTCTAGGGTGGCAGTTTGGTAAGAATGAATTAGGTTAGGGGGTCGTTCAGGTTAAAAATGGCAAGAAATAACGTGGACCGTTGATCTGGGAGATCAACGGTCGATATTAGAAAGGGTAAGTGGGGTTCCGGATTTGGGTATGGGTTAAAAGGGTGTGGGTCGGGTTTTAATTGTAAATTTGGGCTGGGGATTGGGGTTTGATTTGGGCTACAATTGAAAGCCAATCTGGCTATATTTTAAATAGCCATTTTTCCCTATTTGATTAATAAAAATAGTAAATTATTTCTGAAAATAATTTAAAGTGCTAAAATAATTTATTATACATAATTAGGAATTTAAAAATACAAGATCTAATTTTATGCGTATAAAGCATAATTAAATCTTAAAAGGGCTAATATTGCAATTATGTGCAATTTAGCTTTAAAAATAATAAAAGTAATTATAAAAATATATAAAAATTATCTTAGCCATATTTTGGCATGAATATAGAAATTAAATAGATGAATTATCAAAATAATAATTTGGAAATAATTATTGGGGATTTTATGGATAAAAAGGGAGAAAATAAATCAATTTAAACCTTTAAAATTATGGAAAAGATAATAAAACCATTGGACATGCTTATATATGAATATATATGCTATTTTGAAGGTATTTTGCATATTGAAAATATATATAGGGAAAAATTAGGTATCAACAGTTGCCCCTCTTTACCTGGGAAGAATAAAAGAGTTTTCGGGTAAAGAAATGATGGCCAATTTTGACCGAGCGAAAAGGTCTGAAGAGGTTAGGCCGCACCCTGGCTTTTGAGCTGCCTACATATCCCTAGTTACACATGAATTAGGTCGTATGCAGTTCATGATTCACTCGCGGAGTATGCCGACGAAAACATTTCAAGAACGGATGCAATATCCAGGGTCGGGTGAGTGAAAGGTTTACGGGAATGGTTAGGTTTGATATGGCTGCAGGAACTGGAGCGGGATCTCACCTGCCGGGATGGCCGTTGTCTCCGGTTTACCTGTAATTAGAAACAATACAAGCGTATACTATGCATAAATTTAAACATAATGCAAATTTCCGTTGGACCATGAATGTTTTCTTCGGATGGTGGGAATGATGTCCTTAGACCATGATGTCCTAGGCCATGAAGCGTATGATAAGGGATTCGTAGGCCGTGAAATGATGTTCTCGGGCTATGAGAATAGTGCCTCCAAACCATGACGCCTTTGAATAATGATATGCAAAAGATTGAAAGAGATCCTCAGTCCATGACATGGTTTTCCCGGGCTATGAAGATGGTGCCTCTGAACGATGACGCCTTTGGATGAGTTAGCAATATTTCAGCCCATGAAGGATGCAGTAGTATGATGCAGACAAGACAGAGCTTAGTCTTGCAAATTTGAGGGCAGAGCTTATCCCCTAAGAAAATCGAGATAAATAGTGCTTGGGATAACGCTTAGTTTCGAAGAAAATTGGAGGTAGAGCTTAGCCTCGGAAGGCAGAATGATAACCTTATGCAAATATGTGAATGCAGATGGAGGTAGAGCTTAACCTTGGAAGGTAGAATGGTAGACTTATGCAGATTTGAAGGTAGAATAGTAGCCTTATGCGATGCGTATGCAGGTGGCGGTAGAGCTTAACCTCGGAAGGCAGAACGGTAGCCTTATGCAGATTGGAAGGCAGAATCGTAGCCTTATGCATCTGTGGAAGGCAGAATAGTAGCCTTATGCAATGCAGATGTAGGTGGAGGTAGAGCTTAACCTCAGAAGGCAGAATGGTAGCCTTATGAAAGAATGCAGATGGAGACAGCGTTTAGTCTCGGAAGGCAGAATAGTATCCTTATGCAATGCAGATGCAGGTGGGGGTAGGGCTTAACCTCGGAAGGCAGAATGGTAGCCTTATGCAAGAATGCAGATGGAGACAGCGTTTAGTCTCGGAAGGCAGAATAGTAGCCTTATGCAATGCAGATGTAGGTGGAGGTAGAGCTTAACCTCGGAAGGCAGAATGGTAACCTTATGCAAGAATGCAGATGGAGACATTGTTTACTCTCGGTAGGCAGAATAGTAGCCTTATGAAATACAGATGCAGGTTGAGGTAGAGCTTAACCTCGGTAGGCAGAATGGTAGCCTTATGCAAGAATGCAGATGGAGACAGCGTTTAGTCTCGGAAGGCAGAATAGTAGCCTTATGCAAGAAATAAAATAACAAATGATAGTAGAGTTTTCTTAGCTGATAGCAGATTGTGGTGTTGTGATTACTGGGAGCATTGTGACATATGGGGCATCACTGGTGTGTGCGGATAGCAAATGTTGGCAAGTGCAATGGTTCGGAGAGTCGTATTCTTGAACAATATTTGTTCCATGGGCGTACAGTATATTTAATGATTTCGCAATCCTAGTGTCTGCATTCAAAGAAAATCATGAGTTTTGCAAGGGGGAAGGTTAGTTCATATCCCCGCTAGCTTTGCTTGACTCGTTCGGCATTGATCTGGTGATACCGTTTGTATCATTGGGGTACCGTTGCTAAACAAAGCAGTTTCAATAATAATCATGCACGATTTCGTAAAAGTATGACATAAATGTATAATTAAAAATAGCTTTTAGATGAACCTCCGACTGTGACGTAGCTCGGGACATTACAACCTCTCCTGCTGCGAAATTTTGAGGGTCCTCCTCAAAATTCTTCCCCAATTTGATGGGTTGACGTTGATGACTGTTGCTCGTGCGGCGATCGGCTGAAATTACTTCAGAATTTTGAGAGTCCTCCTAGGGCTTCAGAATTACTTCAGAATTCCAATTGCGGGGGAAAATGAAATTTTTATTGAATTGTGACCGAACCCATAGGACTGCCTATGTATCCCCTCTTAAATGGGAATCAGGTCAGGCGTAGTTCAATTTACATCATATAAGGAAAGCACAAAGATTACACATAGTAATGTGTGACTGCATCTGAATTGATCGGCTTTGGCCTGACTTCTCCGTCCATTTCTGCAACTATGAGGGCTCCTCCTATCAAAACCCTGTGAACCATGTATGGACCCTGCCAGTTGGGAGAGAACTTCCCTTTGGCTTCGTCTTGATGCGGAAAAATTTTCTTTAACACAAGTTGTCCCGGTGTGAACTGTCTTGGCTTGACTCTCTTGTTGAAGGCTCTGGACATTTTGTTCTGGTAGAGTTGCCCATGGAAAACTGCATTCATTCTCTTTCTATCTATAAGGGCTAGTTTCTCATAATGACCTTTTACCCACTCTGCGTCATCGATCTTAGCTTCATGTATGATTCTTAGGGAAGGAATTTCTACCTCAGCGGGAATGACAGCCTTTGTACCGTAAACCAGCATATAGGGGGTTGCCCCGGTTGATGTGCGGACTATGGTACGATACCCCATAAGAGAAAATGATAATTTCTCGTGCCACTATTTATGCTTCTCTATCATTTTCCTCAATATCTTCTTGATATTCTTGTTGGCGGTTTCTACAGCTCCATTCATTTGAGGCCTATAGGCTGTGGAATTCTTGTGTTTGATCTTTAAAGTTTCGCACATAGCTTTCATTAAGTTGTTATTGAGGTTGGAGCCATTATTAGTAATGATTGAATTTGGGATTCCGAATCGACAAACAATGCGGTCGCGGACAAAGTCTGCCACGACTTTCTTAGTCACTACTTTGTTAGATGTTGCTTCGACCTACTTGGTGAAATAGTCGATGGCTACCAGGATAAACATGTGTCCATTGGAAGCGGCGGGCTTAATTGGTCCAATAACGTCCATTCCCCTCATACCAAATGTATAAGTAAGTCTGAATCTCCAATCACTAGAAACTCTTGAAAGTTCATATCAATGGCTATTTTGAGTTATGTAAACAATGTCGACCTCACTCAACAAGATTTACCACTTGGCTAGCTTGCCAATGGGCATGGGCTTCTGAAAGATGTACTTCAAAGGATCCATCATCGATATGAGATATGTAGTATAGGCGTAGAAGCAATGTCTCAGCTTCTGAGCTACCCAAGTCAGAGCACAACATGTGCATTCTAATAGATAATATCGGGCCTCGTACGGGGTGAACTTCTTACTGATATAATAAATGGCTTGCTTCTTCCTGGCTGTTTCATCATGCTGCCCCAGAATGTAGCCGAAAGCTCCATCCAACACTGCAAGGTAGAGTAATAAGGGTCTACCCGGCTCGGGCGGGACTAAGACTAGTAGTGTTGACAGGTACTCCTTGATTTTGTCGAAGGCCTTTTGGCAGTCATCGGTCCATTTGGTGGCGCCAGCCTTCTTTAACTTCTTAAAGATTGGCTCACAGATAACTGTAGATTGTGTTATGAATTACCTAATGTAGTTAAGCCTTCCCAAGAAACTCATCACGTCTTTCTTGTTCTTTGGCGGTGGTAGTTCCTGAATGAATTTGACTTTTGATGGATCCAGCTCTATTCCTCGGTGGCTCACAATAAACCCAAGCAATTTCCCAGCAGGAACCCCAAATGCGCACTTTGCGGGGTTTAGTTTCAGGTTGTATCTCTGCAGTCTATTGAAGAACTTCCTCAGATCTTCTATGTGGTCAGTGGCCTTCTTGGATTTGATAATAACATCATCCACATATACCTCTATATCCTTGTGTATCATATTATGGAAAATGGTAGTCATGGCCCTTATGTAGGTGGCCCCTGCATTCTTCAGGCTGAATGGCATCATCTTGTAATAGTACACTCCACACGGCGTAATGAAAGCCATTTTATTAGCATCTTCCTCATCCATCCAGATCTAATGATAACCAACAAAGTAATCTACGAATTACTGTAGCTCATGCTTGGTGAAATTGTCAATTAGGATGTGTATATTCGGCAAAGGGAAGTCATCTTTCGAACTGGCCCGGTTGAGATCCCTGTAGTCGACACAGACTCTAACCTTCCCATCCTTCTTTGGTACTGGCACAATGTTGGATAACCATGTTGGATATTCTGCAACCCTGAGAACCTTAGCTTTGATCTACTTGGTGACTTCTTCCTTGATTTTCAAACTCATATCAGGCTTGAACTTTCTAAGCTTTTGCTTTACCGGTAGGTACATTGGATCGGTTGGCAGTTTGTGAGCCACAATAGACGTACTCAGACCAGCCATGTCATCATATGACCAGGTGAATATGTCCTCATACTCCTTTAGAAACTCTGTGTATTTTTTCTTCTCCGATGGTGATAGGTGAATGCTAATTCGTATTTCCTTGATGTTTTTTGCATCTCCCAAGTTGACAAGTTCGGTCTCCTCTAGGTTGGACTTAGGTCTGCTCTCAAAGTTCTCAACTTCTTTGACAATCTCATCAGGTATGTCATCTTCCTCTGAATCAATGTCCGTTTGTTGCGTTGTCTCATTGCATGTCATAGTCATTGGTTCATCAAGACAAGTAATAGTAATGCTTTATTGGTAAAGCAAGGAGAGAAAATGATAGCAATAAATATTAATTCATAAGAAAAATTGAAAATGCTTTTGATAAACTGAATACTGTCTTGAACATGGAATATCTTATTGCGGGAATTGAAAAATGCGAAAAGAAAATTATTTAGTAAATAAAACAATGAATAATGCTTGTTTTAGCCTTGCTACCTCGAGGCTCGTCGGCCTTTGGTTGTCCTGATGGTCCAATTCTTGAGATGTGCCCCTCTGCTCATATCCTATATGGAAGGACCTTCCTCCCCCTCCTCCTCAAGAATAACGCAACAGTCCATATCATTGTCCTCTAAAAACAGGTTCTTCACTGCTGCAAGTGCTTCTTCTTCATCTGATCCATAAATAATGTCAGCCTGTTGGAAGGTCTATTCCAGATGCGATATTGGCTGCTCTAGTGGATAGTAAGGACCGCGCCATGGTGGCGACCGGTTATTGAATTCTTCCCAGGTGTATTCATGTCCTAAACCGAAGGTAGTGCCATGTTTCTTGATTTTTATGGGCTTAGAGATTCCTTGGAGGTTCTTGCCGAGCCCTTTTCTATGTTCGTACCCACTCCTACTCAGTATACTCTCGATTTAGTTATCCCACCATTTGTCCTTGTCGATAGCATTGACCCGCTCAATGTGGTAGTAAGTTTCTCCACCCAGCTTCCTTCTTCCCTCGATCACAGAAAAGGTCTAACGACTGTATATAGGGTTGCTACCGTTGCCGTGAATGATCATTTCCTGGTGATTCCATTCAAAATTTACTGCCTGATGTAGCGTTGATGCTACGGCCCCTAGCAGCATGAATCCATGGTCGTCCCAGCAGCAAGTTGTAAGATGCTGGTACATCTATTACCTAGAAATCGACCACGAACCAGGTTGGTCCCATCTGTAAGCATAAACTAATCTCTCCAATAGTGGACCTCTGAGAACCATCGAAACCTTTCACATTGATTGCTCCATCCTTTATCTCATGCAGCCCTTTACCCAACTTCTTGAGTGTTACCAACGGACAAATATTAAGACTGGAACCTCCATCGATTAGGATTCTGGTGATGAAATAATCTTCACATTGCACGGTGATATACAGTGCCTTGTTGTGCCCCAGCCCTTCAGGTGGCAGCTCGTCTTCATGAAAGGTGATCTTATGGCTTTCCAGGACTTGTCCTACCATATTAGGCATTTCCCCACTAGTGATGTTACTTGGTAAGTATGCTTCATTTAGCACCTTTAACAAAGCATTCTTGTACATCTCTGAATTTTGCAGCAAGGAGAGAATGGATATTTGTGCTGGCGTCTTGTTCAACTGGTCGATGACTGAATATTCCTTGGACTGGATTTTCCTCCAAAGGTCGTTCGGACCTGTCTCAATGAGGGGTGGCTGATTGGAGGCCTGCTTACTTGACTCAGCCAGATTTTCAGGAGTATAGACTCTACTAGTTCTTGTCACACCCTGTGCTGCGATAGTTTCTTCAACCCTGACCTTACCCTTCCTTCTCGCCTCGGTTGTAAAGTCCCAGAGTACAGCATTTGTATAGAATGGTGACATGGTTGACATTGCCACTGGGATCGGCGCGACTATCCTTACTTCTAATGGAACATGTGCCTTGGGTGGCAAGACTGCAACCTCAAATGGTGCGAGTGCATTTGTCAGAGACACGAATTCAACCTCAATTGGTGTCGGTGCCTTTGCGGGTGGCGTTGCTTCAAACTAAAGAGGTATAGACATATTCACCTCAGCGTCCTCGGACGGTTGGATCTAGACTATAATTGGATTGAGAGTAATTGTTGATTTCTTTGGGTCATCACCTTTTGCGATCAAACCGATTGATCCCTTGGGATCCTAGTCATCTTCTATTTCAATCATGTAGATACCTCCACCCTTATAGTCTGGCAGAGGGTTGTTGCGGACATTCGGAGTGGGTTCCTTTGCCACAATAATCTTGTTATCAATCAAAGACTGTATCTTGTCTTTCAAGGAGCGGCATTCATCGATGGTGTGCCCTTTCATGTTGGAGTGGTATGAACAGGACTTGTTTGGGTTAACCCACTAAGAAGGATTCTTCGGTATTGCAGCAGGTATAGGGGTGACATAAAAGCAGCTTTGAGCTTCTCATACAGCTAGTCGATGGGTTCAGCGATGGCTGTATATTGTTTTGGAGGTTTGCGATCAAACTTAGGTCGGGTTCTAGTGAAATTTTGGCATGTAGGGGGTGATTGATAGTGGGATGGTTGAGCATTATAAGTCTGGTAGACATGAGTGGGTTGGGAGTATCTGGGTGAGGTAGGTTGATATGTAGGAGGTAGAAATGACTGATAAGCTGGTGGCGGAGCTTAGTACGAGGGTGAGGGTGCTTGGTAATTTGGGGTTGGCTGGTATGTGAGTGGAGGTGTTGGGTAAGCTTGGTATTTGAGGGGAGACTTGGTTCTTTGTGCAAATATCACGGCCCCTACGTCCCTTTTCTTGGACACACCACCGGACTGTAAAGCCATATTCGTAGCTTGCAAGGCTTCAAAATTTGCAACCATACCACTTTTAATACCTTCTTCAATTCTTTCATCTAATTTGATAATGTCGGAGATCTTGTAGTTCTCAATCATCATCAACCGTTCATAATACTGCGGGTCCTGAGCCCGGACAAAGAACTTGTTTATTTGCTCCTCTTCTAAGACAGGTCTGACCTTAGCAGCTTCGGACCTCCAGCGAGTAGCATACTTGTGAAACGTCTCTGTGGGCTTCTTCTTCAAATTCTGGATATAGAACACGTTTGGCGCGTTCTCTATAATAAACCTGAATCTGTCCATAAAGTCACATGCCATGCCTACCCAGCTTGACCACTTCTTGGGATATTGGTTGATGTACCAAGATAATGTATCTCCTTTCAAACTCCTCATGAACAGCTTCATGCGGATTCTTTCATTCTTCCCTACTCCAACCAGCTTGTCGCAATATGTCCTTAGATGGACCCTTGGATCACCCATACCATCAAATATTTTAAACTTAGGAGGTTTGTACCCCTCAGGTAGTTCGACATAAGGTTGTATGCAAAGATCCTCATAGTTCAACCCCTCGATTCCTTTGCTTCCCTCAATGCCTTGAATCTAGCTGGTCAGTTTCTTAAGTTCCTCGGCCAATTTCCTGATAAGCAGATCCTTTTCATCAGACTCAGGTGTGCTCACATGAGATAGGTTGGGTAGAGTGTGGCATGGTCTACACGTAGATATGAGTGTTATGGTGACCTGGTGTATGGGTGTAAAAATGGTCATTTGCGGAGTTTTGAGATTCTGGGATGAGTAGTGGAGTGTTGTTTGGGGTATGGCAGGTGTTGCATTTGTTCTTTGGTGGAGCAGCGTGATGGTGAGGAGCAGGATGATTCTGTTGTTTTGAGATATTTTGAGAAGGTGTAGGGTTTTGAGCTTTGGGGAAGTTGATATCTGGGGTGTTGAGGGAAAATGACAGGTTTGCTAGATTCCGAACCTGATCGAGCTCTTCCTAGAATTTCAACAGTTTCTATTCAAGTTGCGACACATTCTCATTAGGAATCCGAATACCCTGGCCATTTGTGGCCTCTACCCGTTCAGTTGTGTTCTCCTTCCCGATTTTGTTTAAATCTTCCATTTTATACTTGCTTTGTTCTTGCCTTTTATGGGACTAAGAGGAGGAGTGGGTGGAGGGCCCCTGGATCTTCTGAAATAAGATGATGATGCCAAAGTGCACAAACTAACCTTTGGGAAGGGGAATAATAAAACAAAAGGTAATCAAGTCAGTGAGGATTATAAAAGTATTGCAATATTTAAACATATAGTGCGGGAATGTAAAATGTGTCCTAATTTGGGAACCTCTTTGTGCCCGTGGTAGACCTAGCGACAAATTGATTTGGAGAGGTTGGAATGCTAAATGCCTCATTTTACTAATAAAGATAGACGAATCCCAAAATGACACTAAATAAGCAAGAAATAAAATTCATTAATGGCCATTGGACTTATTACATCCATAAAGCGAAAAAGGTAAACTCCTATCTACTTGGTCCCGGAAGGAACTTCCCCAGACTTAGCATCTCTGGCTCCTTCGAAGAGCTTCCCCAATTCATGAAGTCCTAGCAACAGGTATGCTCTGGCTAGATGTCCACCTTTGGTCCCTTCATCCTTTCGACAATCTTCAACCCTCTTAAGAAATTTCCCTTCCAGTTCTACTATGCCTCGCTCCAAGTACCCTAGCTTTTTGTTGGCACTGATAGCCATGTCGTTCTACTCCTCAGTCAGCTTCTGGTTGGACTCTTGTATCTCGCGGTGTTCACTCTCGCATTCATGGATCCTTTTGCGCAGCTGGTTGTACTTGACTTGCGCCTTGGCCTTTTCATCTATAATTTTGTGACCTCAAACGAACTCTGGCTGGCCTAGACCATCCCAATTGTCTTCCAACCAACCCGAATAGAAAGGGGTTCAACTAGCATGATATCTATCTAGCTCGATGGTGTCTTTTCCCATTACGACCTTGCGGTACCACATGTGTTGGGCTTGGCACTTGTGGGGACTATCATCATTTCTGAAGTCAGCTCGAAGATGGCTCATCTTGTCGACCCTGGGTATAACTTGCTTCCTACCTGCTTGCCTCATAACTCGAAGAGGGACGTAAGGGTATGTTCCTCTTAGACCTATCAGTATCAGGAAAGGTGCAACTCTGGATCGGGCGATGAACTCCTCTGTCAGAAACCACTCGAACATCCACTGAACCTGTTCTTCAATCAGGTTATCAAAGAGCTCAACCCATCCTTTGGCATTCTCAGGCTGAGCGAACATGTCGGGGATGTAATTCATTCGCTTTAGATTGTGGAAAGTGATGTGATCATCCCAGGCTCTTCGCTGAATTTCTTGTCGGTATTCACCCTTTTGGAATGTTCCATGAGCCAAAGCTGAAGTAGTAGATTGTAGAATTCGAAGTGTTTCGCTCCTCGTTGACACTTCTCTAAGGTTCGGTATATATCTGCGATGATCATGGGTACAATGCTGAATGTCTGCCCACCAATCCTTCCCATTAGGGTATTGGTTACCATAGACATCCTAGTATGAATTCTCCCTTTCTTTATTGGAAACACGATCAGACCCAAGAAGCAAAACATGAAGACGAAAACCCTACGATGGATATGTCCCAAGGAAGTGATGGCAAAATCATCATGGTAGGTACGGTATGATTGTTTGTGACCGTACCTGTCATACAGGTAGTCAAAAGGGATGTACGATTCCTTAAGGCATACTAATTCTGCATTCTTCTTCAAACCCATCATTTTCAGGAAACCCTTACCTGTGTGGTTCTCATGCATTAGCAAACCCGGAGTTTCCTACACTAGATCAACCAGTCCTCTTATCTCCTCTAACAAAGGAGTCATCTCGATGTCCCTAAAGTGGAACATGGCCCTTTCACAATCCCAAAATGAGGTAGCAGCTTCTATTATCATTTTGTTAAGCTGGTCCTCCAGGAGGGATGGTAGATTACCCAGATATTTTCTGACGAGGGTTTTGTCACTAGAATGTAAATATTTCCACCAGCTTAGCAATCTTGGGTGGATGTTGGTGACCATGTCGAATCTAGGGACTTTGTGCCTCATATTTCTACAAGACAAACAAGGTTAGGCCCTTACCCCCACCAGACTCGACTATTTAATATCAACAATTAACATGAAGCATTTAGTTCTCCAAATAAATGCACAGAACGTGATGATATCTATTTGGGTTTAGGGAAACCTAGTGGACTTTTAGAAAAGGCTATCTTAAAGGATCATTATGTGGACAATATAACTGACCCGGCTAGGTTTGACTATGACGCATGTGCAATTTAAACAGAGTAAGGTTTCTATGGGGTTTTAGACTCGTACCCTTGAGAGGACAACTCAAGGGGGAAGGCACGGAACTGTCGGTTGCACCACTGATCGACTAGTTTTCCCGCATATATGCCTTTCCGAATTTAGGGGGTAATGATATAGGAAGGGTGCAACCACTCATCAAGCGTTGCTATAGTATTTGTTTAGCACGAGTGGAGTATGATGTTGAGCATGATTATGCAATAATTAAAAGCATGTTGACATGTATTTGCACGTTAAGAAAGTGATAAATACAGTAGTTTCATAATTTAAAGCAGTTATAAAGGAAGGAAACAAGAAAGATATGTCAGTTTTGCTTTTGAAAAAGAAATTAAACGCTTAAAGGAATTAAACAAATAATTGCACATAGGGAGGGGTACAAATTCACAAAAAAGGTATGAAATGGTAAAAGCCTAAATATCCCCAACAGAGTCGCCATGCTGTCGTGCCCCCTTTTCCCTCCGCGAAAATCGGGTTTATGACATTTTGGTATGAGACAACTCTTTCCTTTTGGGAAAGGGGTTTGCATTTTTGAAGAGTCGCCACCTAACGATTTTAAGGTGCGTTAGCGCACCTATAGGGGTTCATTCATAACTACGTTTGATAACCAAAGACAAGGTAAGGGCTTGAAATTATCCTAAGGGGGAAGGTGCTAGGCACCCCTTAGGATCCACAAGTGTGGTTCCCGGCCAAACAATTTTTTGTGAATTTGTACAATTAGCAAATAGACAAGTAGGGCTCACATAATAGGGGATTTAAGTTTTGATACACATGTGTTTTAGAAACAATTAATGAAAAGCAAGACTTTTTGAAAAGAATTACAATCTAAGCATAAAAGGGGAAGGGGGTCCTAGGTTTGTTTATTATATAGATCATATCAACGCAATACCCGGAATGATACTCCTCAAATAGGGGCTATACATGGTATTAGCGCACCGATCATCATATCCATATCTACCCTTTCTCTCCCCATAAGGGTAATTAAAGCGAGGGTTGGTCTCGACCACTACTGCATGCTGTTACTCATCCCTTCCTATCAGTCCCGGAGGAATTTAGGACTCCTATCCTATAAAGGGGATTCTAGGCAGACCCTCAAGTTTAAAGGTAAAATACTAAGGCGGCATACAAGAACACATAGTACTGCATTAAAGGAAGGAAAACACAGAAAACAGGTAGAAGGCTCAGGTATAGCTCCACAAATGATGCACTTAGACAGCATGACTCATACACAGATAAGGTCTGAATTCAAAATTCTAAAGCATGGTATCTAAGTGATTACAGCAGAACCAGATTTATTACATGACTCAGAAAAGAAGTTTGAATCAGGCTTGCCTACTGATTTTAATATTTGATAGTTAAACACTAATCACACACACAGTTCTGGTTTTATTTAAGTGATTGACTAAGGTTTGCATAGGTGTAGAGTAATATGTAGCAGTTATTCAGAGTTATTGAAATAGTTTGGGAATTATTTCACTATAAGAGCATGTTGTTCTAGTTGATACGAATCTGAGAATGCAGAGATTAAAAACATCACAATGTGAGATTATTTTTATTACCTTTTCATGAATCAGCAATTAACTAGGTGTCTTAAACAAAATGCAAACAGGATCCTAGAGCATGATATCTAATATGCACATGCAAATGGCAGGGTTGTTGAAAACAGAATCCCTAAGGCACGATTTCTAAATGGGTACAAGAGTTGCAGAATTGTTGAAATACAACTTCTGAAAGTACAAGAGTAACAACTTTTATGCCAATGTTGTTATTGTCCTAGGAGCAGAATTTCTAAGTGATAGACATAAAACATGGATTAGTGATGGATGAGATGCTGAAGCAAGAAACATGGGACCTAAGAGCATGATTTCTAATGCACGTATGAATTCTAAGCATGGTTTCTATTGCGCAATTAGAAATATAAACCTAATAACATGTTTTCTATCCTTAACAACTATAACATGCATATTTACCCCATCCCTTTTTACTAGCCACCCCAATACTTATTTACAAATTATTACAGACCATGTGAATGAATTACATAATTAGAAATGAAAAATAAGAAGTTACACTATAGGAAGCCTGATTAGGACTTCCTCCCTGAGTTATGTAATAAATAACTTCAAGTGCCAAGATTGTTCCATAGTCTTTCTCATATCTGGGTGTGTCAGAGTTCTCTAAGGACCTCAAGGGATCCCGGGCAGTCCTCACACCCAGATTTCATGGTCAAGATAGAGTAAGTGTAGTGTGGAAAGACCAGCTTTTATGTGTCCACGTTTAGAGGGAGCTCTAGAGTCCTAAGGCAAGGCTCACACAAAATGGGCAGAACCTAGTAGTCTAAGAGTATATGTGATAGTGCTTGACATAGATTTAAAAGAGTTGAGTTGGAAAACAGTTTTTGAAATAGCATATTTGAAATAAGTTTGCAAAACAACAGAAGAGTTTGCCTTAGTGAAAACCAGTTCTGAAAGTAAGAGGGAATAGGATTAACAACAACTTAGGACAAACCAACACACACAGGACAAGTTCAAAGAATATGATCATTTCAACATTAACAAGCAGGGAAGTAAGGGGTTGAGGACATATAGGTTTGAAACCACATAAATAGGGAAAACATTTGACGCAACAAGTATACAAAACAACTGTGAGTCTACTGAGCAAATCAGTCATGATAACAGATATTTAAAACATAGGGAAGAATGCAGCAGGATCATGTTGAAGACAAGAGGTTCGTTGAACAAAATTTGACATACCATTATGGCAAATTGAATGCACCAGAATACTAAGTGACTACATGGTTATACCAGTTAAGGGAAGGGGTAAGGGAACTAAGTGAACATGCTGGATAAGTATCAAAAAACTAAATAAAGTATGATATGATGATTACATATAAGGCAGAATTTAGACATGCTTAATAACAGCAAACATAGAAACAAATTGAAGAACTAGTACAGTAACAAGCAGGGATGTATAGGCATGGAACACATGAAGTTGAGTTTCAGAATTGAACTAGGAACATACCAGTTAAGGAAGCAAAATGCAGAAAAAATAAAGCAAGTAAAGTTCCACAGCCTAGCCTTGGCTTTCAGCCGGCTAGACAAGCAGTAGCACAAGTAGTAGAGAAAGAAGAGAGATTTTGAGTGTGTGTGTGTGTGTGTATTCTTAACTGTTGTTCGTGTCTTTGAGAGGAAGAATGGGAGTGTATATATAGCACTTAGGGAGTAGAACAAATAAGGTAAAGAGAATCAGAGTTCAACCAATTAAGGATCAATCAACCAATCACAGAATCAATTCCTATAGAGAAGTCCGGGAAAGACCCCTTTAATTGGGGAATAGTCAATTAACAGTCATAACAAGGTTCAATTAAGGTAATAAATCAAAAGCATACCATATAGGGAGTCAGTAAGATCCCCAAACTATTGATAACTAATTAAGGCAAGTATAATCAATCAAGGTCACAAATAAGGAAACAAGTAAAATCCCAGCACACACTGATTTTAACAGGACAGTCATTCCAATCAGTAAAAGAAATCTTGGAGAATACTGATTTTAACAAGAAAGATTGCACAAAACCCTAATAGAAATTAATCACGCAAGGATCCCGAAGAATAGTGATTTTTTTAACATGAAAGATTGTTCAAACCCCCAAATAGAATCAGTTAATACATTGGGTTGACAGAAAAATAAACAAATAACGGAGAACAGGTGAAAGAAAAATCAGTGCAACAGACAGAAACATCCAAAATTCATGCATATATAGGAGAATCATTCAAGATAGTGAAGAATACTTAGCTTAAACACCGAAAAGTTAGAAAAATCTTTGAAGAAAAGTCTGACATGAACCCTAATTTCAAAAAAAGTAAACGAAGTTGAAACAATTAATCAAACCAAGAGATTTTTAAAGGAAAACACCCAATGGTACTCGAATAACTACAGATCTATAAATATTTGAGAAGATTCGAACAATAGTGAAACGAGGGTTTTCAAAAAATAGTAGAGTTGAGGAAAAATACGTTTAAAACTCATGGATATACCTAGATCTAAGACATATCTAAAAAAAGTATAAATCTCAAAAAAGATGAGAGGACCTTAGAACATTACCGATTTTAGCCGGAAAAGTCATGAATCTGACTTGAACAGTCATGGATGGCCGGAAAATGGCATGAAAGGCCATGGATAGGCTCTTGGAGGGTTTTGAACAAGATCTGGACTAGATCTCTTTGAGATTCGTCCATGAAATCACAAAAACAAGCAACTAGGAGACGTAGGAGACAAGTATATGTCTCGAACAACCATGGGAATCCATGGATCGAGTGAGGATCGAAGGGATTAGGGCTAGTTTTTTGTGGCGGCGGCTAGGGTTAGGACTAGGTCTCAGAGAGGCGGAGAGAATTTGGGGATTCTAAGGCGGCTGTTTGGTAAGAATGAATTAGGTTAGGGGGTCGTTCAGGTTAAAAATGGCAAAAAATAACGTGGACCGTTGATTTGGGAGATCAACGGTCGAGATTAGAAAGGGTAGGTGGGGTTCCGGGTTTGGGTATGGATTAAAAGGGTGTGGGTCGGGTTTAATTGTAAAATTGGGCTGGGGATTGGGGTTTGATTTGGGCTACAATTGAAAGCCAATCTGGCTATATTTAAATAGCCATTTTTCCCTATTTGATTTATAAAAAATAGTAAATTATTTCTGAAAAATAATTTAAAGTGCTAAAATGATTTATAATATATAATTAGCAATTTAAAAATATAGGATCCAATTTTATGCGTATAAAACATAATTAAATCTTAAAAGGGCTAATATTGTAATTATGTGCAATTTAGCTTTAAAAATACTAAAAGTAATTATAAAAAATATATAAAAATTACCTTAGCTATATTTTGGCATAAATATAGAAATTAAATAGATGAATTATCAAAAAAATAATTTGAAAATAATTATTGGGGATTTTATGGATAAAAAGGGAGAAAATAAATCAATTTAAACCTTTAAAATTATGGAAAAGATAATAAAACCCTTAGACATGCTTATATATGCATATATATGTTATATGAAGGTATTTTGCATATTGAAAATATATATAGGAAAAAATTGGGTATCAACACACTCTGTAAAAAAAAAACATGCACTCACATACACATTAATTAGCGCATTTTGACCTAAAACTTCAGAATACAAAAGAAAACCTTTGAAACTTTTTTGGCCTTACAACTTTAGTTTTCTAGGTTAGTTCTTCGAATACTCTGATTTTCTGGAAGCTTGAGTGTTGATTCTTGGTTTTCTAGGCTACTTTCTTTACTGCTGTTGTTTGGTTCTGTTTGCTGCTCATTCTTCAAAGTTTCAATCAGTATTTCCTTTGTTTTCTGTTATTTTTTTGTTGTTCTTTCAAGGTACTGATTCTAGCCTTCTTCATGTACTGCTTGTTTAAGTAATACAAGACCTAAAAGCTGCAAATTATATGTGAAAAAAAGAGTATTTTTTCATGTTAATTGTAGCTTACATTGATGTGGATTTGATTAATCTTTATTATGTGAGTTTAAGCTTGAAGTAATCTCGAATGAGTAGCCTGGTTAATACATTGATGATTTGTAGTTTTCCTCTTGAAAGTAACCTTGATTGAAGATGCTCCTCTAGCTAAATGTTCTGCATGTTAATACTGATTTTAAACATTACTTATTAAAGTCATTTCTCCCCTTTTATTCTGTTGATGAATAATATGGTGTTTACTTGAAGTTATTTGGTGTTTGTTTGCTAACTATGAGCTATAACCTGTGGATTTGGCCACTAGTTGGCCAAATCAGCATGTTCAAAAGCTAAGAGCTGAAGTTCTACTGTTGGTATCATGCTGAATCTAGTGTTTTCATGTGTTGGACCAAGCTTTGATGGATAAATCATGTCCAAAAGAGGCAGTGTTCATTAGGTTATCAATTACATGGAAGTCGTAATAGAATAGTTGATATTTTCTCTTTAAAAATTCGAATTTTGGTACAATATATCAGTTGCAATTCTCATATTACTGCTAGGATGGTCTGTAATAACTAGTAGCAAGGTGTTGTTAACACATCACGAAATTTTAACTGTAATTGCTTCATTTCAGAGTTGAAGTTTTAATTTCCTCTCTTATGCATGATGTGTCACGATTCAAAGAGGGTTTTTTTTCACTTAAGGAAGTTCAAGATAGTACCATTTTTTTCAAATGATTTGTTAGTACGAATATTAAGTTTTATAGTCTAGTTAGTCATTATGCTGACAATCAGAACTTGTGTGATATCTGTATATTTGTGTACTGGAGGAAGTGTGGAGATTAAATAAGGCCTCAGTACATTTGGGGCCTTCACCTAAAAGTTGGGCCTGGCATTAGCCCAAACGAGATGGTCTGGCCAAGAATAAGGACTTTGGTTTGTATCTAATCCTTCACTTCACGTCTGGGCCTAGTTTGTGAGCCCCATCCAGCGTAGTGGCACCTTTCAAAAGGCACGACCTGAATAACATACTGGGCCTGCTCCTTGGCCCATTCCCCTTAGTAGTTAAAATTATGCACGCCTCTCCTAATGTTATATCTATAACTTTTTGCTTTTTGCAATAATCTCAAAACAATTTTAGGAAGTAAACATGAACATCCGTAGTTTGCTTTAGTTGAGTAAAATCTTTTGAAATAAATTGAGATGTGCCATCTACAATTGAACCCAATAATCTATGGCCATCATATTAATGCAAAAACTAGTATGGAAAAGACTTGGGACATTCATAACTAGTATAGAAAAACACTTTGAATATTCGTAGTTTGCTTTAGGCGCGTTTATAACAAAATTATCATAGCTACGGGTACGGTTTCCTTGACGTAGTTGTGATACATAATTTCCAAATCCGGGGGTACATTTATGTGACCCGGCCACAACTTCTAATAATGTTAATAAATCAAGCATGTTGTAGATCGTGGGTACGGTTTCCGTGACACGATTCACAATGTGTATCAAACAAACAAGTGCACGACAATTGTAACTTGTTCTATAATAATTTCATAATTAGTTAAAAGCGGTTGTAAAGCTAAAATGAAAATAGGTTTAAAACGTGTAGTAAATTAGATAATAGACCAATTATTTATAGTTTAAGCGGTCGTGCTAGAACCACGGAATTCGGGAATGCCTAACACCTTCTCCTGGGTTAACAGAATTCCTTATCTAGAATTTGTGGTTTCGCAGACTTTTAAATAAAGTCAAAATTCTCCTTAATTTGAGATTTAAAAATAAACCGGTGACTTGGGACACCATAAATTATTCCAAGTGATGACTCTGATTAAATAAAAAAAAATTCATTTCGATTTATGTCACTTTAATTGAAAAAAATTTCCTTATATCCGCCTCGGCCGTAAAAAAAAATGTGACATCTTGTGATGCCTTGTGGAGATTTTACCCTATACAGTCTTTATTTTCTTATCTTATTAAATTATTCACAACTATTGATGGATTGACAAAACTTATTTGTATTGTTCAATTTTCACAAGCTTTGACGGACTAACTAGAATTGGCATTATTTTCATTCTACCTATTTTAAACTGTTCACAAGTTGTCTATTATTTTCTGTGCATTCTACGGGATCAATTGTCTTCTCCACATTCTACAAAATCGATTCATTAACAATATAATGCATATTTCTCCCATCAAAATATTGAATCATTTAGCAATTCCCGATAATGATCAAACATCCACATGTATGCACGAATCTATTCATCAACTTTTATGCAGCCACCCATGAAGCAAGAAAATACAATTATAGGAGATGGAGGATATACCCTTTGAATAGCACATTGATACTGTAAGGAGCGGAAGAAGGATGAGGAGGAAGAAGTAGAAGTTGTGCCACTTGACATATATTGAAGGATCGCATAGAGGTGTTCATAACACGCAGCGGAAGATAAAAGCAATTCTAGGCAGAAATTTTCGTGTTTAAAATTTACTTACATATTAAAGATCGGATTTAAGACGTACTTTGTGAAGAGAGTCTCGTTTTTAAATTTCTTCGATGTGCGAAGACTCTATATGTATCCACACCGAGACTGGTCCTTGCTATCAACTCCTTGATCAATGAAACCCCGTGAACAAATTGAATGAAAATATTGTGTTGAAATTTTTCTCAAAAATCCCAACTCAAAGGTAGAAGAACAAGAAACAATCTTCTTGTACTAGTATTTTCTATCTTGGTTTTATATTGCTCTATTACTTTCTCAAAGTAATTTTTCTTCTCAAGAATAACTATCTTGGTTTCTTTACAATATGTATAAGATCTATGTCTCACTCATTCTTAATTAAGACTCAAACATATATATTCATAATTTCTATTGGAAAATACAACCACATGTCTTATGGTAAACAAAAACATGTAACTTATTTATGGAATTCAATTCTAAATTGAATTCTACAACTTACTCAAAATTTTAAAATAAAAACATATAACTCATTTATGGAATTCAATTCTAAATTGAATTCTACAAATTAGTCACCATTTTAAAATAAAAACATGTAACTCATTTATGGAATTCAATTCTAAATTGAATTCTATAACTTAGTCAATATTTGAAAATAAAAACATGCACACATTTATAGAATTCAATTCTAAATTGAATTCTTCTTATTAATATTTTCCTATTAAAAAATTATCTCCTATATCAAATGGGTTGAAAATTGTAGACAATACCATAAGGACTTTCCATGTTAATTAATTCAATTCAAAATTGGATTTACTAACAAGACTTTATTAATATTTTATATAACATCTTTTATATAAAATAAGTGCTAATTATATATATATATATATATATATATATATATATATATTTAGATATGCTCGTTCAAAGTGTGGACAGATAGATCTATAATATATATTTTAACCAAGAGATATAATTTTATTTTTCTATTCCAAATAGAATATTTCAATTTGTTCACAATATTAATTATATCCTCTATGCTAGCAAAGAATATAATAATATTTTATTTGGACTAATAACTAAATTTATTTGACTAATTAAATTCTTTAATTTAATTATCAAATAATAAAGCAATTAATCCTTTAGCAAAGATCAGAACACTCGTTAGTGTGCTTCCCCATAGGTTCAATACTAAGCCGGTAGTAAATTGATCACATCAATATATTAATCAAGGGTGGCGTCTAGAAATACTCATTAACGACCAGATAGCATGAAGTATACAATTTACTCTCAAGAACCTGTAGAAGAATAATGTATTAATTCCTTGTGTCATTATAGCTCTTGGTCACCCTAGGATATGATTCAACTGTCAAATCCTAATAAGCGACCAACTATGTGTTCATGTCAAAATATAATCAATCACTGAATGACCTAAAAAACTCTTTTCTTCTTTCATTCAATCACCCTGGCCAAGGGCTTAATTTGGTCGGTTATAATTCATGACAACATGGAACTTAAACTCATTACCAAGAGTTAAAAAAACAGATTCCATCTTGATCAATTACTAATTCTACAAGTATTTAATCATACCCAATATCCTTTAAACTATCGCCCTAGGGCTATAGGTGTCTAGTATCAAAGTACAATAAATAACTTGTCAATTACTATGATGATATCAGGTCAAAGGAAGTTCTTACATCACATTCTTCCAGAGAATATCCCATTGACAGTTTATGGCAATTCTAACCATTAGGAATTATCCAATGAGTCGGTTCAATGATCATATCTCTATATGCATCATCTATCTAAGTGATTTAGTTAATGAGATCAACTAATCTTTATCCTATAAAGATGATCACATAGATATTGATCTAACCGGATTATTAATGTCCAAATTAATAATCCTATGATCAAGAACAAAATTTAGATTAAATTATAAGAGACTTCACTCTCATTATCATGATCTCCATCACAATGTCAAGTCTCAAAATTTAAGCAAGGACCTTATCAAATTAATCAAGCAATTAATAATAATGATAAAAGAATATCAAATGCAATATATATATTTTATATGAAATAACATTCACAAAAAAATATGTTCAGATCATCAAATATGACATTGGATCTAGTGCATATCTACTATATCCCTAACAATCTCCCACTTGCACTAGAGCCAATCGCTCTTGTACTTCATTCCCAATCTCAACTTGTGCTTGTCAAACTTCTTTGCTCCAAGAGCTTTAGTGAATGGGTCGGCAACATTTCTTTTCCATCAACCTTTTGAATCTCGACGTCGCGGCGTTCAATGATTTCTCTTATCAAGTGGTACCTCCGCAGAAAGTGTTTGGATTTTTGGTGTGATCTTGGTTCTTTTGCTTGAGAAATGGCTCCAATATTGTCACACAACAATGGAATTGCACCTTTTATTGAAGGAACCACACCAAGTTCAGTTAAGAACTTTTTCATCCATACAGTTTCCTTAGCAGCTTCACTAGCTGCTATATATTCTGCTTCAATCACTGAATCAGCTACTGTAGCTTGTTTGGAACTTTTCCAACTCACTGCACCACCATTTATGGTGAATACATAACCAGAAATAGATTTGCTATCATCTCTATCTGAAGAGAAACTTGCATCAGTATAACCTTCATGTTTCAACTCAGAATCTCCAAAAATGAGGAATTGGTCTTTAGTTCTTCTTAAGTACTTAAGAATGGTCTTGACCACCTTCCAATGTTCCTCACCAGAATTTTCCTGATATCGGCTAGTCACTCCTAGTGTATAAGCTACATCGGGACGTATACATGTCATGGTATACATGATAGCTCCCACTACACTAGCATATGAGACCCTACTCATGTGTTCTCTCTCTTTAGGTGTTTTAGGACAATCCTCCCTACTGAGAGTAATTCCAGTGCCTATCGGTAGATAGCCTCTTTGGAATTATCCATTTTATACCTTTTCAAAATGGTATCAATATACAAAGACTGGGAAAGTCCAAGCAGCTTCCTCGATCTATCTCTATAGATCTTTATTCCTAATATATAAGCTGCTTCTCCCAAGTCTTTCATGGAGAACTATTCAGATAGCCAAATCTTGGTACTTTGTAGTGCCGGTATATCATTCCCTATGAGAAATATATCATCAACATATAATACTAAGAATATAATTGTGCTCCCACTAACCTTTTTGTACACACAAGGTTCTTCTTCGCATCTAACAAAATTGAACTTTTCAATTGTCTTGTTAAAGTGAATATTCCAACTTTGAGAAGCTTCCATAAATGGATCTTTGTAGCTTCAAAATTTTATTATGATCAGACGGAGATGTGAAACCTTCAGGTTGTGTCATATACACATCCTCTTATAGCTCACCATTAAGGAAAGCTGTTTTTACATTCATTTGCCATATTTCATAATCACAGTATGCCGCTATAGCAAGTAGAATCCGAATTGATTTGAGCATTTCCACGGGAGAGAAAGTCTCGTCATAGTCGATGCCTTCCTTTTGATGATATCCCTTGGTAACAAGACGAGCTTTGTAGGTTTCCACCTTTCCGTCTACTCCAATCTTTTTCTTAAAACCCCATTTACACCCTATAGGTTTTATATCCTTTGAAGGTTCAACTAAAGTCCATACTTTATTTTCCTTCATGGATTCTATTTCGGATTCCATGGCCTTTTGCCATCTCTTATAGTCAGAACTTTGTATAGCCTCTTCATAGGTATTAGGTTCATCATCATTATGATCAACCTCACTTGGTACATCATCTTGTACCATTAGATTTAATCTAGTTGGTACATGACGTTCTCGAGTAGACCTTCTAAGAGGTACTTGTACAACTTGTTCACCTTGTGCTCGATTTGATTGTTGTTCAATTTGGTTTGGAACTGGTTCATTAACCTGTTCTTGAACTTCAACCGTTGAAGATGACAACTTCCTTGGCAACTTCAAAATATCCAATAAAGGTTCTTCAACTTTGGTCTCATGATCTTTATTTTGTGTTGATTCATTAGTTTCCTGAAATTCATCAAGTTCTATATCTCCACTATAATTTCCTTCCAAAAGAAATTCCCTTCCCAAATAGGTTGCTCCTCTAGCCACAAATACTTTATGGTTAGAAGGGTGATAGAAATAATATCCCATTGTTTCTTTGGGATACCCAATGAACCTACACTTATCAGATCTTAAGTCAAGTTTATCAGACTGCAGTCTCTTAACATAAGCTGGATGTTACATCTCGCATTTTCGTACGTTAAAAGTTTCGTCTTCGGTCAACTGACATAGAATCGGGGATTAGACCATCTTGACGTTAATGTATTAACAAGCAATAAATAAGTGCCATGAAGGATAAAGGATGCACGAATTAGAGAAAATGAGTTTCATTAAAGGTTGTCGAATTTGGATAAAATACGGTCCGAGCTATAATACCCAACACTTATGGACTAGTACCATGCAAGGTACCATATGACAACGGTAGTATGATGTATAAAGTATATTAAAAATAAGTAAAATTTTAAGTAATTTTAAATAAATTTTTATTATGTGGGTAATTGACTAATTATTGGATAATGGGATATTACCTAATTAATTAGGGGTATATTTAATAATGACTAAGTGACATGGGTGGCAGCTCCTCCATTAAGATAAATGACTAATGTTTTTAATTAAAAGGTGGCAACTTGTGTAGTTACGTGTAAAGCATTGGTGTTGAGTAAAACTTTCCTAATTAAACTATTTTCAACACCATTTTCCTTTCAACCATTTCCAAACAAACACACGTCACAACCAATTTTGTAAGCTTTCCAACAGAACTCCTTTCAAACATTTTCCTAGTTCAAGAATTTCCGACAAACATCAATCAAGCAATTTTTCTAGCAAAATTTCTTGTAACAAAACAATTCCAACGAGAATTGTTGGAATCATAGCAACGTAGAATTTTGCAGTTCTAAAGAAGTACGGTGTAATCTTTTTCAAGACTATCAAACTAATTTTTTCCCTACTCCAGGTATGTTAAGGCTATCCCTTCTTTCTTTTGGCATGATCCATACGATATGAACGAAACATGCAAATACACAAATTTCATAAGTGACTCTACTCATAGTAGTATTAGAAATATCTATGTTCTTTAATTTTCATGTGTCATAATATTTTATCATCTGTTCATGGGTCTCAGAAAAATAGGAAATTTGAAAAGATGTTACTTTATGATATTGCTCAAGAGGCAAAATGATCTTATGACATTCCGAATGATTTTATTTACGTACTTTTCATGCATTGCATTCATGTGCAATGACCCATGACCATATGGCGTTATATACACGTATATATGTAAATATATGTATATGGGATATGGGAAAAGGTTACGGCGTTATATACGCACCACCACCTGATCAGTTGGTATATGATGATGATATTGCCCACAGTGGCTAAAATATGATTCAAACGGCGTTATATACGCGTATATATGTATGTATTCAAACGGCGTTATATACGCATATATATGTATGTATATATATGTATATGGGATATGGAAAAGGTTATGGCATTATATACGCACCACCACCTGATCAGCTGGTATATGTTGATGATATTGCCCACAGTGGCCGAGATGATATGATGGGATGCCCCCAGTGGCTTGATGATATTAT
This sequence comes from Nicotiana tabacum, assembly GCF_000715075.1. NCBI lineage: Eukaryota > Viridiplantae > Streptophyta > Magnoliopsida > Solanales > Solanaceae > Nicotiana > Nicotiana tabacum. The sequence continues at coordinate 147,016,196 of NC_134080.1, forward strand.
GTACACCATACCTATGCATGGCATGACATTTACACGCACGTGCATAACGTTATAAACGTTTTAGTATTTACAAAGTTGTTCAAATTTAAAAATGTGTTTCAGTATTCCATGTTTAATCTATGTATTTTACGGACTAATTTCCATGCCTTACATACTCAGTACATTTTTCGTACTGACGCCCTATTTCACGGGGCCTGCATTTCATGCTCGGGGGTGCAGGTAGGCAAGCTGACGGTCCCCATTCTTAGGATCCCTGATCTGCGAGAGTTGGCGTGCTCCATTTGATTCGGAGCTGCTTTTAATATTGGTACGATACGTTTGTACATATATATGTATATGAGTATGACGTGGCTCAGTCCCATCTTTGTACAATCATGTTTCTGTTAGAGGTCTGTAGACAGTAAGTCTAGTTGGGTTGTATGTGGCCTTGTCGGCTTTTAGTTTTTGATGTATAGTTGTCTATAGCAGCCTTACCGGCTCGCCCACTGTATTCTGCCTGTATACGTACATATTCATTGATGGCAGGCTTCTTTCACGTAGGTTAATTTTGTAATGCAGTAGATGTTATTCAGGTTCATATTTAGACACATGCTTAAGGGTGTTTGATAGGTAAGACTCAGGCGCCCGTCGCGGCCCATCGGTTTGGGTCGTGACAAAAGTGGTATTAGAGCAGTTCTGTCCTAGGGTTGTCTACAGACCGTGTCTAGTAGAGTCTAGTTTATGGGTGTGTCGTGCACCACACTTATAAACAGGAGGCTACAAGACATATAGGATGGTATCCTCTCTTTTTATATCAAGATCGTGCAATACAAGAATTCTTATTCCTAACGATACGTTATGTTTTCAGCAATGCCTCCAAAGAGTACGGCCGCCCAGAAGGGAAAGTCCGTGGCTGGTGAGACTACTAGTAAAGCACCACGAGTTACCAGGGCTTGGGGAGAATCTCATGGTGAGGTTCCATCTCAGACTTCACATACCCCGCCTTTTCCAGAAGAGTTCCGAAGGGCACCAGCTCCAGCACCCGCCCCTATACATTCAGCACCTCAGCAGGATACGCCGGGTCAGGAGATGAGAGATGTTGTTCAGTTATTGACCTAATTAGTAGCCGCGCAGGCTCGGCGTCAGGAAGTAGGTATTGGTCACGCAGATAGGTCCGTGAGCGTGAGGGTTCATCACTTTATTAATATAGACCCTCCAGTATTCACTAGAGCAGACCCGAATGAGGACCCTCAGGTATTTATTGATAGAGTACAGAGGACGTTACGGGGAATGAAGGCCACTGAGACTGAGTCAGTTGAGCTAGCTTCTTATAGACTCCGAGATGTTGCAGTTAATTGGTATGAGTCTTGGGAATTGTCCAGAGGTGAGAATGCCCCTCCAGCGGTATGGCAGGAGTTTATAGAAGCTTTTCTTCGTCATTATTTGCCACCAGAGCTTAGGCGAGCCAGAGTTGATAGGTTCTTGACCCTTCGGCAGGGAAACATGAGTGTTTGGGAGTACTGCCTTCAGTTTGATTCGTTGTCTAGGTATGCTCCAACTATTGTATCTAAGATGGAGGATCGGATTCACCGGTTCGTGATGGGATTAGAGCCTTACTTGCTTAACGATTGTATGTCGGTTTCACTTCATCCAGACATGGATATTTCTCGTATTCAGGCGTACGCTCAGGGTGTAGAGGAGCGTAAACAGAAACAGAGGGCCGATGGTGAGCATGATAGGGCCCAGAATAAAAGAGCGAGGTCTTCGGGTCCTTCTGGTGAGTTTCGAGATGGTCAGAGGCAGCAGTACTTGAGATATCCATCCCAGCCCTCGGCTAGCGCGCCCCCTCAGTTTGGAGGAAAGAGATTTGATCGTTCTACATTTTCAAGGCCTGGTCAGAATTTTAGGGCCTCAGGTTCTCAGTATAGGGGTGAGTCAAATCAGATGAGGCCACCCTTGCCACGATGTACTCAATGTGGTAAGCAGCATACCGAGCAGTGCCGTATGGGACTAGATGTTTGTTATACTTGTGGTTATTCGGGCCATATTATGAGGGATTGTCCGATGAGAGGTAATGCAAGCATAGCTCAGCCAGCAGGATCTGTGGCTGGATCATCATCATTAGTATGCCCCCCTAGGCAAAGTCCCCAAGCACCAATGAGTCATGGTAGAGGCAGAGGCGGAGCATCTAGCTCGAGCAGCCCTCAGAACTGCATTTATACATTGGCAGGACAACAGGGCCAAGAGTCATCGCCTGATATTGTTACAGGTATATTATCAGTCTCCTCCTACGATGTATATGCACTAATTGATCCAGGTTCCACCTTATCATATGTTACTCCGTTGATTGCTAGTAAGTTTGAAATAAAACCTGAATTGGTTAAACCTTTTGAGGTGTCTACACCTGTTGGGGACTCGGTGATAGCTAAGCAGGTATATAGGGGTTGTATAATAATAGTTCATGGTCGACCTACCGTAGCAGACTTAATCGAGTTAGATATGGTAGAATTTGATGTTATAATGGGTATGGATTGGTTGGCTTCTTGTCATGCCAATGTTGATTGTAGATCGAAGATAGTCCGATTTCAATTTCCGGGGGAGCCTATTTTGGAGTGGAAAGGTAACACGGCATCGCCGAGAGGTAGATTTATTTCCTATATCAAGGCAAGGAAGATGATCAGAAAGTGCTGTATTTATCACTTAGTTCGGGTTCAGGATATGGAAGTAGAGTCACCAACCATTCAGTCCATCCCTGTGGTAAATGAGTTTCCAGATACCTTCCCTGATGAACTTCCGGGTCTCCCGCCAGAGCGAGAAATTGAGTTTTCTATTAACCTACTACCAGATACTCACCCAATATCTATTCCTCCCTATAGAATGGCCCCCGCAGAGCTGAAAGAGTTGAAAGAACAACTAAAGGACTTGCTTGAAAAAGGTTTTATCAGACCTAGTATGTCACTGTGGGGAGCACCTGTGTTGTTTGTAAGGAAGAAAGATGGTTCCTTAAGAATGTGTATTGATTATAGGCGACTAAATTAGGTGATGATCAAGAATAAGTACCCCCTCCCAAGGATTGACGACTTATTTGATTAGTTGCAAGGTGCCAAGTGGTTTTCAAAGATAGACTTGAGGTCCGGGTACCATCAAGTAAGGGTTAAGGATGAAGATATTCCGAAGACAGCATTCAGGACTAGATATGGGCATTTTGAGTTTTGGGTTATGTCGTTCGGTCTGACCAATGCCCTAGCAGTATTCATGGATTTGATGAACCGTGTGTTCAGGCCTTTCTTAGATCTGTTTGTAATTGTATTTCTTGATGATATATTGGTATATTCTCGTTCAGAGGATGAGCATGTCGGTAATTTGCGTACGGCACTCAGAGTTCTACAAGAAAGGAAATTGTATGCAAAATTTTCTAAGTGTGAATTCTGGTTGAACTCTGTAACTTTCCTTGGGCATATCATTTCGGGTGAAGGCATCCTGGTGGATACACAAAAGATTGAGGCAGTAAAGACTTGGCCTAGGCCCACAACACCAACAGAGGTTCGTAGTTTTCTTGGGTTGGCAGGATATTATAGGAGATTTGTGGAAGGATTTTCTTCCCTTTCAGCACTTTTAACAAAGTTAACTCAGAAGGGAGCAAAGTTTCAATGGACTGATGCTTGTGAACGGAATTTCTAGGCATTAAAGGACAGGTTAACTTTAGCACCGGTTCTAACGCTTCCATAAGGGACCAATGGTTTTGTTATCTATTGCGATGCTTCAGGCGTTGGATTGGGTTGTGTGCTGATGCAGCATGGTAAGGTTGTGGCATATGCTTCTAGACAACTAAGAAAGCACGAGAAGAACTACCCGACCCATGATTTAGAGTTAGCTGCGGTGATTCATGCAATAAAGATGTGGAGGCACTACTTGTATGGCATTCATGTGGATATCTACACGGATCATAAGAGCCTCCAGTACATCTTCAAGCAAAGGGAATTGAATCTTCGTCAAAGGAGATGGTTGGAGCTACTTAAAGACTATGACGTTAATATTTTATACCATCCGGGAAAGGTAAACGTAGTTGCCGATGCTCTCAGTCGTAGATCTATGGGTAGCTTGTCATATTTGCATCCAGGAAAGAGGGGAATAGCCCATGAGATTCATCAGCTAGCTAGTCTTGGAGTTCAGTTACTGCACTCAGGTGACATTGGAATTACTCTTCAGGATACGGCAACATCATCTTTAGTAACTGAAGTGAAGGAACGCCAGTACGAGGATCTTGTGCTAATTCATTATAGAGATACCACTCTTCAAAAGGAAAAGACACCATTTGTAATTACCGAAGATGGGGTCCTCAGATATCAAGGGCGATTATGTGTGCCTAATGTTGTAGGGTTGCGTCGACTCACTATTCCCGTTATTCTATCCATCCAGGAACGACAAGGATGTATCATGACATTAGGGAAATATATTGGTGGGACGAAATGAAATAGGATATAGCAAAATTTGTTGCTCAGTGCCCTAATTGTCTGCAGGTTAAGATCGAGCATCAAAAACCCGGTGGATTATTGCAGGTTATGGAGATTCCGACTTGGAAATGGGAAATAATCAATATGGACTTCATCATAGGCTTACCTCGTACCCAGTGTAAGTTCGATTCAATATGGGTGATCGTTGATAGGCTCACAAAGTCAGCCCATTTTCTGCCCGTTAAAACTACGTATTCCTTAGAAGATTATGCGGGGCTTTATGTTAAGGAGATAGTACGACTGCATGGTGTACCTGTATCTATTATCTCAGATAGAGGAGCTCAATTTACAGCTAACTTTTGGAGGTCCTTCCAAAAGGGATTGGGGACTCAAGTAAGTCTTAGTACATCATTTCATCCCCAGACAGACGGACAGGCTGAGCGTACTATTCAAACACTAGAGGATATGTTGCGAGCTTGTGTAATAGACTTCAAAGGTAGCTAGGATGGTCATCTGCCACTTATTGAGTTTGCATATAATACTAGCTACCATTCCAGCATTCAGATGGCTCCATACGAAGCTCTTTACGAACGAAAGTGTAGGTCACGTATAGGGTGGTTCGACGTTGGAGAATCTGGATTACGCGGGCCAGACCTGGTTCAGCAAGCCATAGGAAAAGTAAAGCTTATCCGGGATCGACTATTGACAGCTCAGAGTCGTCAGAAGTCATATTCAGATGTGCGACGTCGAGATTTAGAGTTCGGGGCTGATGACTGGGTATTCTTGAAATTGTCGCCTATGAAGGGTGTGATGATATTTGGCAAAAAGGGTAAACTTAGCCCACGGTATATTGGGCCTTATAGGATTATTCGGAGAGTGGGCCGAGTATCTTATGAGTTAGAATTGCCCTTGGAATTGGAGTCTGTCCATCCAGTTTTTCACGTATCTATGTTACGAAAGTGCATTGGCAATCCTACCCGAGTAGTGCCCATGAATGATGTATAGATTACAGAGGACTTGTCATACGAGGAAATTCTGGTTGCCATTCTAGACCGACAAATCCGCAAGCTGCGGAATAAGGAGGTAGCCTCCGTGAAAGTGCTTTGGAGGAACAACAATGTAGAAGAAATGACTTGGGAGGCCGAGGAAGACATGAAGTCTAGATATCCCTACCTATTTCCTCTTCCAGAGGAGGGTCTAACTGAGATGTCATAACCTCAAGGTGCGTGTATAAATTCTTCTATTGATTATTGTCGTTGTCCTGTGTGTCGTTGAATTATTAAGCTTCTAGGGGGAGAGTTGGTAGTAGTATTGTTACAAAAGGCAACCTTGCCAAAGTTATATGGATCACGGAGAGTGGAACATTCGAGGAAGAATGTTTCTAAGGGGGGAAGGATGTTACATCTCGCATTTTCGTACGTTAAAAGTTTCGTCTTCGGTCAACTGACGTAGAATCGGGGATGATACTATCTTGACGTTAACGTATTAACAAGCAATAAATAAGTGCCATGAAGGATAAAGGATGCACGAATTAGAGAAAATGAGTTTCATTAAAGGTTGTCGAATTTGGATAAAATATGGTCCGAGCTATAATACCCAACACTTATGGACTAGTACCATGCAAGGTACCATATGACAACGGTAGTATGATGTATAAAGTATATTAAAAATAAGTAAAATTTTAAGTAATTTTAAACAAGTTTTTATTATGTGGGTAATTGACTAATTATTGGATAATGAGATATTACCTAATTAATTAGGGGTATATTTAATAATGACTAAGTGACATGGGTGGCAGCTCCTCCATTAAGATAGGTGACAAATGTTTTTAATTAAAAGGTGGCAACTTGTGTAGTTACGTGTAAAGCATTGGTGTTGAGTAAAACTTTCCTAATTAAACTATTTTCAACACCATTTTCCTTTCAACCATTTCCAAAAAAACACACGTCACAACCAATTTTGTAAGCTTTCCAACAGAACTCCTTTCAAACATTTTCCTAGTTCAAGAATTTCCGACAAACATCAATCAAGCAATTTTTCTAGCAAAATTTCTTGTAACAAAAGAATTCCAACGAGAATTGTTGGAATCATAGCAACGTAGAATTTTGCAGTTCTAAAGAAGTACGGTGTAATCTTTTTCAAGACTATCAAACTAATTTTTTCCCTACTCCAGGTATGTTAAGACTATCCCTTCTTTCTTTTGGCATGATCCATACGATATGAACGAAACATACAAATACACAAATTCCATAAGTGACTCTACTCATAGAAGTATTAGAAATATCTATGTTCTTTAATTTTCATGTGTCATAATATTTTATCATATGTTCATGGGTCTCAGAAAAATAGGAAATTTGAAAAGATGTTACTTTATGATATTGCTCAAGAGGCAAAATGATCTTATGACATTCCGAATGATTTTATTTATGTACTTTTCATGCATTACATTCATGTGCATTGACCCATTACCATATGGCGTTATATACGCGTATATATGTAAATATATGTATATGGGATATGGGAAAAGGTTACGGCGTTATATACGCACCACCACCTGATCAGTTGGTATATGATGATGATATTGCCCACAGTGGCTAAAATATGATTCAAACGACGTTATATACGCGTATATATGTATATATTCAAACGGCATTATATACACGTATATATGTATGTATATATAGGTATATGGGATATGGAAAAGGCTATGGCATTATATACGCACCACCACCTGATCAGCTGGTATATGTTGATGATATTGCACACAGTGGTCGAGATGATATGATAGGATGCCCCTAGTGGCTTGATGATATTATGTACACCATACCTATGCATGGCATGACATTTACACGCACGTGCATGACGTTATAAACGTTTCAGTATTTACAAAGTTGTTCAAATTTAAAAATGTGTTTCAGTATTCCATGTTTCATCTATGTCTTTTACGCACTAATTTTCATGCCTTACATACTCAGTACATTTTTCGTACTGACGCCCTATTTCACGGGGCCTGCGTTTCATGCCCGCAGGTGCAGGTAGGCAAGCTGACGGTCCCTATTCTTAGGATCCCTGATCAGTGAGAGTTGGCATGGTTCAATTGATCCGGAGCTGCTTTTGATATTGGTACGATACGTTTGTACATATATATGTATATGAGTATGACGTGGCTCAGTCCCGTCTTTATACAGTTATGTTTCTGTTAGAGGTCTGTAGACAGTATGTCTAGTTGGATTGTATGTGGCCTTTTTGGCTTTTAGTTTTTGATGTATAGTTGTCTATAGCAGCCTTGCTGGCTCGCCCACTGTACTCTGCCTGTATACGTACATATTCCTTGATGGCAGGCTTCTTTCACGTAGGTTAATTTTGTAATGCATCAGATGTTATTCAGGTTCATATTTTAGATGCATGCTTAGGGGTGTTTGACAGGTAAGACTCAGGCGCCCGTCGCGGCCCATCGGTTTGGGTCGTGACACTGAACAACCCCAAACTTTAATATGTTTAAGGTTAAGCTTACATACTTTCTATATCTCATATGGTGTTGTAGAGACTGACTTAGTGGGAACTTTATTTAGTAAGTATGTTGTTGCTTCCAAAGCATATCCCCATAAATTTATTGGAAGATCAGTAAACTCCATCATAGATCTTACCATATCTAATAAGGTTCGATGTCTCCTTTCAGACATACCATTATGTTGTGGTGTTCCTAGAGGTGTCCACTATGAGAGAATCTCATTCTCTTTGAGATACTTAGTAAAATCTTCACTAAGATATTCTCCACCTCTATTAGACCTTAGTACCTTGATACTTTTACCCGTCTATTTCTCAACTTCACTACGGAACCTTTTGAACATTTCAAAAGATTCAGATTTGTATTTCATAAGATACATAAATCCATATCTTGACAGATCATCAGTGAAAGTGATGAAGTAAGAATATCCACCTCTAGCTTGAATTTTCATGGGCCCACAAACATCTGTATGAATTAGTCCCAATAATTCAATAGCTCTTTCTCCAGTTCCAGTAAATGGAGATTTGGTCATTTTTCTTTTGAGACAAGACTCACAAGTTAGATATTTCAAAATCATATTTGTCAAGGTACCCTTCCTTGTACAACTTGTTAATTCTTTCTCTCCAATACGACCAAGCCTACAATGCCAATGGTACGTATGATTTACTTGATCATCTCTTTTTCTCTTAAGACTTGAAACATGCATAATCGAATTAGCATTTACATTAGGTAAGACATAAACATCATGTTGGAGATAGGCATTCATATATAAATTATCACCATAATAAATAGAGCAAATACCATTGCCTATATTTATGTGAAAACCACATTTGTCCAACATAGAAGCTGAAATTATGTTCAAAACAAATTTAGGAACATAATAACAATCATCTAACATAAGTACTTTACCCGAAGGCATTAGTAAGGAAATTGATCCAACAGCTATGGCTGCAACTTTTGCACCATTTCCAACTTGTAGATTAATTTCTCCTTTCTTTAGTCTCTTACTTATCTTGAACCCTTGAAACATATTATAGATGTTATAACCACTGCCAATATCTAATACCCACAGTGAAGAATTAGTAGTAGCTAAAGAAAACTTGAAAACATTTTTCATTAATGTCTCACCTTGTTTATTGTCCTTTAGAGTTGCAAGATACTCCTTGCAGTTTCTCTTCCAATACCCTTTCTTCTTACAGTGAAAACATTCATTATTATATACTGACCGCAAGATCAAATCTTCAGAAGGCTCTGTACTAAGCTTGTACCCCAACTTCTCATGTTCTTCGGCAAGAACAATCACATGATTGACAAGGGGTCCAACCGGAGAGTTTTCAATGTCCAACTGTATATCAACCATCTTCTTAAGATATTCAATAATTGCAGTTGGATCCATATTCTGATGTTTCCTCTGGAGTTCAGAACTCATAGAAGTGAGAATGATGTGTTTAATAACAAGGCATTCTTCCAAGTGTTTCTGATGAACCTTGGTGCCTTGAACATCATTCTCTGGTGGGATTATCTTTACAGGCTTATCGATCACATTAATAAGCTTTTCATGCATGAGAACAACTCTCAAATTTCTATACCAGTCATCAAAGTTTGGTCCTACCAACGTGTTGGTCTCAAGTATTTCACGCAGTAATATAACAGACATATTGAGAAATCTAAAATATTGAAAAGAAAAGGCAATAATATAAGAACATATTTACATATATCAAAAGACATGGACTTTTATCTAAATGATATTTTCACTAATTATTTTAAACTATTTACCCTTGTAATGACCCGACCGGTCAAATTGAGCTTTTGCACTTTGATCGCCCGTTCTCGGGCATGACTTGCCACATATGATGTATTATGACTGATGTAAATTGTTGGTTTTAGCTTTCGCGGAGATCGGTATGAATTTGAAAGAACAGTCTCAGTTGAAAGCTTTGACATTGAAAGGTTTGACCAAGAATTGACTTATTTGTATATGAGCTCGGAATGTAATTTTTATGATTTGGTTAGCTTCGTTGGGTGATTTATGACTTAGGAGCGTGATCGGAATTGGTTTTGGAGGTCCGGTGTAGAATTTGGCTTGAATTGGCGAAATTAGTATTTTGGCGATTTTCGGTTGGTAGGTGAGATTTCGATCCAAGGGTCGGAATGGAATTCCGAGAGTTTCAATAGCTTTGTTATGTCATTTGATATGTGTACGCAAAATTTCAGGTCATTCGGAGGTGGTTTGTTTAGGTTTTTGATCGAAAGCGTATTTCGGAAGATTTTTCACAAAATTAGGCTTGAATCTGATGTGTTTTGAGTAATTTGATGTTGTTTGAGGTGTTTTGATGATTGGAACAAGTTTGAATAAGGTATTGGGTTATGTTTGTGCTTTTGGTTGAGGTCCCGGGGGCCTCGGGGTGATTCCGGATAGCTAACGGAGAGGTTGGAACCTTGTTGCAGCAGCTAATATTGCTGCTTCTGGTATCTCCGCACCTGCGGATTGGGGACCGCAGGTGCGGTGCCGCACATGCGGAAGGGGAGCCGCAGATGTGAGAGTGGGCGTGGTGAGCAGTTTCTACAGAAGCGGTCAAGGTGGCCGCATCTGCGAAGCCGCAGATGCGGAATTTTCCATCGCAGGTGCGGTTTAGGCTAGTAAGTGAGTGACCGCAGAAGCGGTTGTTTGGGCTGCATATGTAGTTCTGCAGAAGCGGGTTTTTGTTCGCAGATGCGAAAAACCCCTGGGCAGAATGTTTTAATTCATTTCATCTGCGATTTGAAGCTCATTTACTCCATAGTTGGCCTTTTTGAGAGCTTTTTGAAGGAAATCGAAGAGGGGTTCAAGGAGAAACGTTTAGAGGTAGGGCTTGAGAAATTCATGGAAAAACTAAGCCTAAAACTTAAGAATTAGGGCTTGAGAAATTGGACTTTTGAATTGGGATTTGAAGGACCAGTTGAGGTCGGAATTGAGAACTTTTGGTATGTATGAACTCGTGGGGTGATAAGGAATCTAATGAGGTAAAAATTTCTGAGTTTCGAGAAGTGGGTCCAGGGCTCGGGTTTTGCCAATTTCGGGATTTTTGATATTTTTCGATTGTTTTCGATTGGATATTGTTCCCTTAGCCTATTGTGATGTATTCGTTGTGATTTTGGTCAGATTCGACGCACGAGGAGGCCGATTTGAGAGGCAAGGGCATAGTGAGCTAGAGTTTTGGCCGGCTTGAGGTGAGTAATGATTGTAAATGATGTCCTGAGGGTTTGAAACCCCGGATTGCACATCGTAGTGCTGTATTGAGGCAAGATACGCACTGGATGATGAGCGTGGGGTCTTTTACTACTGGGAATTATGACTCGGTCCGTCCCGATTGATCATTTTATCGCGTATTTAACTGAAATTCATTTGCTATCATCATGATTTAGGCTAATTGCCATATTAGGGCTTCGTGCCAACTATTTGAACTATTCGGGGATTTTTATCACTATTTCCTCATTGCTTGACTTATTATTTGAACTCAGTCCTGTTGATATCTACTGTTTTACAAACTCAGCGACTTTCACACAGATTTGAAACTTAAATGATATTTCTACATCATGTTTTGGGCTGAGAACTACTGTTTTACTAATGCCCAAGGGGCTTGTGATGATTTTTGGACTGAGTGAGGCCGAGGGCCATATGTGAGGATATGCTGAGTGATATGAGGCCGAGGGCCTGAGATACTTTATATGCCACGAGGTGGCTTGAGTGATGTGAGGCCGAGTGCCGAGTGATGATGCCACGAGGTGGCTTGATATAGCTCTTGGGCCGTAAGGGTCCCCTCCGGAGTCTGCACACCCATAGTGAGCACGAGTACCCATATGATTGAGAGTGAGCCCGAGGGGCTGATACTATGTTGAGTGACTGAGAGTGAGCCCGAGGGGCTGATACTATGCTGAGTGACTGAGAGAGAGCCCGAGGGGCTGATACTATGTTGAGTGACTGAGAGTGAGCCCGAGGGGTTGATACTATTCTGAGTGACTGATAATGAGCTCGAGGGGCTGATACTGTTCTGAGCAAGTTACATTGTGCCCGAGGGGCGGATTTCTACTTGTTATTTAAATGTCAAATTACCTGTTTTACTTGATTTTAAGGGATTCCTATTGATTTCTTACATTTTCACTGCCTTATATGATTTTTACTGCTTTAATATAGAATTACTTTGTGCCTTTACGTATTTTATGCTTTCAGTCATTATTTACCTTTATTACTCACTAAGTTGGAGTACTCACTTTACTCCCTGCACCTTGTGTGCAGATGTAGGTATTTATATACCCGGTAGTGGGTTTTGGCTAATCGGTGGCAGAGTTATCGGAGTTTAGCAGGGTGGCTGCCAGCGTTCGTAGCACTGTTTTCTCTCCCATTTTGCTCATCAATCCTGTTTTTTGTATATTTCAGACTTTGTAGTTGTATTTATACTCTAATAGATGCTCGTGACTTGTGACACACCGATTTGGGCTGTGTCGGGATGGTTTCCCTTTTGTTATTATCGTTGTTTTTGCAATTATGGCTATATTAACCATATTTTAGACTTGTTTATGTTAATTAATTATTAAAAGAGGTGTTTCATTTGTTTTTGCTGGCCTTGTCTTCACGAGAGGCGCCATCACGACCAGGTTCGAGAATTGGGTCGTGACAAGTTGGTATCAGAGCCTAGGTTACATAGGTCTCACGAGTCATGAGCAGGTTTAGTAGAGTTTCGCGGATCGGTACAGAGACGTCTGTATTTATCCTCGAGAGGCTGCAGAACCTTTAGGAAAAACTTCACATTCTTGAATTCTTATCGTGCGTCCTTGATCTAGCTTGAAAAGTAACTCCTGAAATTCCTTCCACGCGTTCGCATGCGCGCATGAGCGCTCAGTATCATATGTGCCTTGATGGCTTGTGATTCCCTGATCGAGGGGTGAGATGTGATCTCTGTGAGTTTGATGTTGGGCCAGTCTGAAGGACTTGAGGCTGGATCTTTGCCTATGCCTTGAGCACCGAGGTTCTGATTGCGTGCGCAAGTGTTTTGAACTTATATGTTCGGTGTCGTCCCTATTAGTGGAAATGACGGTTGGATAACTATGTGATGAGTATGTTAGTATTGCGAGATATATCTATACGACTTGGAAGTGACGAGGAAGGTCTGCCGGAGGATAGAAGGACTATTAAGTGCTTGATTTTCATCTTGATTTGAGATGTAGCCCTGAGTAAGGGCGTATGAAGGATCTTTCAATGTTTCCCAGTTGAGAGTGAAGTAGATTTCATGTTGCGGTATGAGTTTAGATTCAAGAAGACTAACTGCGTACGGATTGTGACGGTGGAAGGTATACAGAAATGTTAGATTGAGGCGAAGCAAGTAGGTTATCTCCTGCGGAGTGTTCTGAGGTGGTGTGATCCTTATGTGTATGTTAGAAGATCTCATGTGTAAGTGAAAAGTGCATGTTGAAATTTGAAATTTCGGGTCGCTTAAGAGAATGGGCTTAACTATTGCGGGGATGAATACGAGATTTGCAGAAGATTTAAAATACTAGATGATCTGTGTTTTCACAAGATTACAAAAGGATTTGAGCTTAATCTCACTATGGTATTGTGGCATCAATAGAGTATAAGTGTTATGAGTTATTGAGTGTATTTTGATCTATGGCACCGAGCCAAGTGGGGAAGTCTGTTGTGAGTAGTTGGTTGCACGGTTAGGCACTATGTTGGTTCCAGTTTGAGGCGTATGGGCGAATCAGTTATGGCTTGCGGAAATTGAGACCGAGGATGACTCGAGTAGAGAAATTTTTTGACAAAGGTTATATTATGCTTCATAGAGTAAGAAAAATCACAGGATGTCTTAAGTTGTTGTTGGTAAGGAATGCTCGGTGCATAGAGCAGGAAGTTGCCTGGATGTGTTGGGATGAGGATTTCATTCTGCAGTGTCAGAGTGCTAATGAGGCACGGGTGGTTCTGTTCATTTGATTAGGCTAATTGTAGTTTGAAGAGAGTGAGTGACTCTCGAGAATGGTTCTAATGTGTTCGAGGTTCTACATGTAACAATTGGGTATCTTAAAGTTGTATATGGGGTTAGAAACTGTGTTTTCATGGGAAGAGGTCAAGACTTGTAATATTTCTATATTGAATATAGGACTCTATGTATCAGTATAAGGACAGCAAAGGTAATGGATTTAGATTCACAGGAAGTTCCTCAAAGTAAAGTGTTCTGGAATATGGTGTTTTTGGGAGTAATTAAGTGAGTATTCAGCGGCTTATAGGTCTTAGATAGTGTGGCCTTGTGCTTGGGTCTCGTGTGGTGAGCCTGGGTTGAGGAATTGTGGTACTACAGCAAGAGGGAATATCCAGTTGAAGATGAATCAGAAGGAAATTTAGATAGATGGAGTAGATCGATAGTAGACCGGACCGGTATGGTAAGGATATGATTAATTCCATGCATGTGTTCGAGGTAATGAGTTCTTGCGGGAATTTTGTAATGATGCTCTTAGGTTTTGATGACTTGCTTAGCTTGGTCGAGTTAGAAAGATTCAGTCCTAGCAGGCCTGATTTGTGCAAAGGGAATTCGGAGAGTTCCTGATGGTTTTTACTGCGGTTTGGAGATGTATATTTTCTATGGGTATGTTGAGCGTGGGATGTATAGTGATTTTTCTTCTAGATGGGACCAATGGAAAGTTTGTGACTAGTTGAGTTCGTAGATGTCTGTGGCTCGGAAGGGAGATGAAGTTCTCATAATATCCTAGGATGGTATGGTATATGCGGTATGTTGTGAGGATCGAGATTTGCCTGTGTAAAGTTACGGGCAGTTCTGAACGGAAAGTCATGAATTCTTAAGTAGCACGCCCAGTTTCATGAATTCTTAGTGAGGTGCGTTGGATTATACCCTGGTAGAGTGGTTTTATATTTCAAAGACCCAGCGAACGGCTGGGAAGGATTGCCTTTCTTAATTGAGCCTTCGTAATGGATGTCAGTGCAGAGGATTCTACCACTGATTTAGTTCCAGTGTTGAGGAACTCTCCTGATGTGTTCCTTATGGCTGGGCATGTCGCCTGGCAGGGTTGTTGATTTCGGTATTGATTTGGCGCCGGGCACTGTATCGTATGGCTCTGACAGGAGTTATAGTAGTGGAAGGAGCAGCTTCGGGCTTCTTTGATAAGGAGTTTGTTGGCAGGACAATGTGGATGCGTGTTCTAGCTGAGTCGGCTTAGTTGGCCCCAACCTGTATTGCTGAGGGACAGGTTGATTCGACCATTATTGAGCTTACTAGTGATCTGGGAGATCTATGAGTTGCCTTTCTGTGTTGCGAGATGTTATGATTTATTGGTTATGGGCACATATGGTGCGGTTCTATTGGGGTTCATAGTGGAAGTCGAGTGGGAAAAGTAATTGGGTGTTTCTCGGTAGATGGCGTATCGGTTACGTCCTATCGGGTCTGCGAGGTATATGTTCCTTGTTTCACCATGGGTGTAGTGATTTGCTTTGGTTCCAGGCGTCAAATTGTGCACGGTTGTCAATTTCGAGCATAGTGACTTGAGGTGTTTCATGTGGAACACTGTTTGGATAGGATCGCGTATTTTGTAGCGAAGCTACGTGGAGATATGACCTTGCGGGTTAGATTCGGGTGTTCTATTTCTATGATGTGAGACGGGTCCTCAGTCTTGTGTTGTGGTAGTACGGGTGAGCTTGAGGTACAACTCTTTCATTTGAGTCATTTTCATGATTTGAGTATGTTCGGACCGTTGCTTATTGGTGCGCGTATTATGCAAGTTGTGGCTTAGGCCTATATTGACGTGACATGTCACCAAAGTGGTGTGTTGGATTAGAGGAGATTGTTGGGATCACTAATGAATATGAATGGATTCGATTTCAGCATGTTGGAAGGATAATATCGAGGTTTGACTCAGAAATTTGCTATGGTATTTGCCAAAGGAGAAGTGGCTTCATGAATGGTTGACCTGGGAAATGGTCGTGGTTTAGTGCGTATTTCATTTATCGTTGGCAGTATATGAAAGTGTTGGAATGAGACTTTAGTTGATAAGAGGTTTTCTACCAGTATTCAGTTGTTGTGGGCAGCTGTTGTGAATAAAAGTTATCGCTACGAGTGTTTGAGTTATGTGGTATATCATGGGATTGCTCCCAAGGTTGCAGACATGGGTTAGTACAGCTGGTTTGGGTCTATTCAGAGTATAGCTGTGAGGTTTTGATCGTATTGATGGTTTCGGAAGTGGAAATGTGGTTCTATGGCTTATGGGCCAGATTGGATTGTGCTATTTTCAGTTGCAATGTGTTATCGGACCTATATGAGATAGGGTGATGTGGGATCACCCCCCGGGTATATGCATGGTAAAGTTATTAAGCTATGGGTTGGATTTTAGAACAACTCTGGGTACGTTCGAGGACGAACGTGTGTTTAAGTGGGGGAGGATATAACGACCCGATCGATCTTTTTGAGCTTTTGCACTTTGATCGCCCGTTCTCGGGCATGACTTGCCCCGTATGATGTATTATGACTGATGTAAAACGTTGGTTTTGGCTTTCGCGGAGATCGGTATGAATTTGAAAGAACGGTCTCAGTTGAAAGGTTTGACCAAGAATTGACTTATTTGTATATGAGCTCGAAATGGAATTTTTATGATTTGGTTAGCTTCGTTGGGTGATTTATGACTTAGGAGCGTGATCGGAATTGGTTTTGGAGGTCCGGTGTAGAATTTGGCTTGAATTGGCGAAGTTAGTATTTTGGCGATTTCTGGTTGGTAGGTGAGATTTCGATCCAAGGGTCGGAATGGAATTCCGAGAGTTGCAATAGCTTTGTTATGTCATTTGGGATGTGTGTGCAAAATTTCAGGTCATTCGGAGGTGGTTTGGTTGGGTTTTTGATCGAAAGCGTATTTCGGAAGATTTTTCAAAAAATTAGGCTTGAACCCGATGTGTTTTGAGTAATTTGATGTTGTTTGAGGTGTTTTGATTATTGGAATAAGTTTGAATAAGGTATTGGGTTATGTTTGTGCTTTTGGTTGAGGTCCCGGGGGCCTCGGGGTGATTCCGGATAGCTAACGGAGAGGTTGGAACCTTGTTGCAGCAGCTAATATTGCTGCTTCTGGTATCTCCGCACCTGCGGATTGGGGACCACAGGTGCGGTGCAACACATGCAGAAGGGGAGGCGCAGATGCGAGAGTGGGTGTGGTGAGCAGTTTCCGCAGAAGCGATCAAGGTGGCCGCATCTGCGAAGCCGCAGATGCGGAATTTTCCATCGCAGATGCGGTTTAGGCTAGTAAGTGAGTGACCGCAGAAGCGGTTGTTTGGGCCGCATATGCAGTTCCGCAGAAGCGGGCTTTTGTTCGCAGATGCGAAAAACCCCTGGGCAAAATATTTTAATTCATTTCATCCGCAATTTGAAGCTCATTTACTCCATAGTTGGCCTTTTTGAGAGCTTTTTGAAGGAAATCGAAGAGGGGTTCAAGGAGAAACGTTTAGAGGTAAGATTTTCGAACCTGAAGCTCGATTATATTGTAAAATCCACCTAGAAATTCATGGAAAAACTAAGCCTAAAATTTAAGAACTAGAGCTTGAGAAATTGGACTTTTGAATTGAGATTTGAAGGACCATTTGAGGTCGGAATTGAGAACTTTTGGTATGTATGAACTCGTGGAGTGATAAGGAATCTAATGAGGTGAAAATTTCTGAGTTTCGAGAAGTGGGCCCGGGGCTCGGGTTTTGCCAATTTCGGAATTTTTGATATTTTTTGATTGTTTTCGATTGAGTATTGTTCCCTTAGCCTATTGTGACGTATTCGTTATGGTTTTGGTCAGATTCGACGCGTGAGGAGGCCGATTTGAGAGGCAAGGGCATAGTGAGCTAGAGTTTTGGCCGGCTTGAGGTGAGTAATGATTGTAAATAATGTCCTGAGGGTTTGAAACCCCGGATTGCATATTGTAATGCTATATTGAGGCAAGATACGCACTGGATGATGAGCGTGGGGTCTTTTACTACTGGGGATGGTCCGTCCCGATTGATGATTTTACCGCGTATTTGACTGAAATTCATTTGCTATCATCATGATTTGGGCTGATTGCCATATTTGGGCTTCGTGCCAACTATTTGAACCCTTCGGGGATTTTTATCATTGTTTCTGTAACGACCCGACCGGTCGTTTTGAGCTTTTGTACTTTGATCGCCAGTTCTCAGGCATGACTCCCCGTGTTATGTATTATGACTGATGTAGATCGTTGGTGTTGGTTTTCAGGAAAAAAAATCGGAATGAATTTGTAAGAATAGTCTCAGTTGAAAGTTTTGAATTTGAAAGATTTGACCAAGAGTTGACTTATGTGTAAATGATCTCGAATCGGAATTTTTATGATTTGTCTAGCTCCATTAGGTGATTTATGACTTAGGAGCGCAATCGTAATTGGTTTTGGAGGTCCGGTGTGGAATTTGGCTTGAATTTGCGAAAGTAGTATTTTAGCGATTTCCGGTTGATAGGTGAGATTTTGATCCAAGGGTCGGAATGGAATTCCGATAGTTTCTGTAGCTTCACTATGTGATTTGGGATGTGTGTGCGAAATTTCATGTCATTCGGAGGTGATTTGGTCGGGTTTTTTATCAAATGCGTGTTTCGGAAGTTTTTGGAAAACTTAGGCTTGAATTCGATGTGAATTGATGGTTTTGATGTTGTTTGAGGTGTTTTTTTGATTGGAAAAAGTTTGAATGATGTTATGGGGTGTGTTGGCATGTTTGGTCGGGGTCCATGAGGCTCGGATAAGTTTTGGAAGAGTTTTTGGAAGATTTTTGTCGTTTTGAGCATAAGCACGTAATGATCCAAAGGTTCATTTTTAGTTCAAGAGATTGAAATTTGATTTCGATACTTCCGAAATTTTGATAATGAATTATAGGACTGATCTGGAAAGTTTGGTCTAATTTCATCAAGTCGCGATTGGTTTTTTGACGCGAAACATTTGTTAATTGTTTAACGAGCGAAATGGATATCGCACTGAGCAAACGAGCTTCGAATTGAGTTTCGATTGAAGGACTATGTTCGTATCATTATTTTGACTCATAGGAACAAGAATCATCGAATTCAGAGTTCGTATGGTGGAGTTAGAGCCTTTTTAGTGAAAATAAATATTGCTGGTGCAGAAGGTTCTGGTGTGCACCTTTAGCGACCAGATTTGGCACCTTTAGCGACCGGAAAGGTCTTTTAGCGACCAGAATGGGCTTTATTAGTGTTGTTCTATTTTTTTAGCTCATTTTCACGTTCTTCTTGTGAAAGAACACGGCTTGGGCAATTTTTTAGCAAGAAATTATGGGAAATCTTGAGGTAAGTCACTTGTGATCATTTCTACTCCATAATATTGAATTATCATCGAATAATCCGACTAGATTACATGTTTTTGAGGAGTAAATTGGGGATTTAGGCCTAGAGATTTGAAAATAAGATTTGATAATTTGAGGGTCGAGTTGATGTCCGATTTTGGTAAATTTTATATGTATAGACTCGTGGCGAGATAAAGAATCCGTTGATGTTAATTTTTCTGAATTTCGAGAAGTGGGTCCAGGGCTCGGGTTTTGCCAAATTTCGCGATTTTGATGTTTTTCAGTTATTTTCGATTGGGTATTGTTCCTACAGCATAATGTGACATATTCGTTCTAATTTTGGATAGATTCGACGCACAAAGAGGCCAATTCGAGAGGCAAGGGCATAGCGAGCTAGACTTTAGGCCGTCTTGAGGTGAGTAATTGATGTAAATGATGTCCTGAGGGTTTGAAACCCCAGAATTTCACATCATAACGCTATATTGAGGTGACTTGCACGCCGGATAATGGGCGTGGGGTAGAGCACCATTGGGAATTGTGACTTGGTCCGTCCCGAGAGATGTTTTTACCGTGTTTTCTACTTGAACTAAATTAAGAATCATCCTTACTTAGATTTGATTGTTACATTTGGGCTTCTTGCCAATTATTTGAATCCTTCAGGGATTGATATCACTGTTTTCGCATATTTTGCATATCATTTGGTCTCAGTCCAAGGTTTTAAATACTGTTTTGCAAACTCAGTCATCTTTCTAAGATTTGAAAACTTAAATGATATTTCTAAATGATATTTTGGGCTGAGAACTATTGTTTTACGAATGCCCAAGGGGCTTATGATGATTTCTGGACTGAGCATGGATCGGGCTACGCGCCGCAACAGTGTTACATTGATATTGAGGCCAAGAGCCTGGTTGATTACATTGATATTGAGGCCGAGAGCCTGGTTGATTACATTGATATTGAGTCCGAGAGCCTAGGTGATTATATTGATATTGATATGAGGCCGAGGGCCTAGATTTGATGCTACGAGATGGCTTGATATTGCGCTTGGGCTGTAGGAGCCCCTCCGGAGTCTGTACATACCCCCAGTGAGCATCGTCGACGATAAATAAATATGGATGGCTTGGGCTGCACGCCGCAGTGGGTACCAGAGGGTACCGTCATATGCATTGCATTGCACTCATGCATTTATTCCTTATCTGCATTATCTGCCATAATAATTATGTGCTCTTATTTCATTGACTGGTTGCTTCATACTGTTCTGAGCCTGAGGGGCTGATACTGTTCTGAGATACTGAGCCCGAGGGGCCGATTTCTACTTATTATTTTGATACTGAGCCCGAGGGGCAGATTTCTAATTACTATTTTGATACTAAGTCCGAGGGGAAGATTTCTACTTATTATTTTGATATTGAGCCCGAGGGGCAGATTTCTAATTATTATTTTGATACTGAGCCCGAGGGACAGATTTCTACTTGTTATTTTGATACTGAGCCCGAGGGGCAAATTTCTACTTGTTGTTTTGATATTGAGCCCGAGGGGCAGATTTCTACTCGTCATTTTACTGCCAAATTACCTATTTTACTGGTTTAAAAGAAATTTCACATGATGTTTCACTGAATTGTTATTTTAAATGATTTCACTGCTTCTGTATAGAATGTTGTGTGCCTTAACGTGTTTTCTTACCTTCAGTCATTATTTATATTTATTACTCACTGGGTCGGAGTACTCACATTACTCCCTGCACCATGTGTGCAGGTACAGGTATTCCTGATGCATAGAGCGAGTTTTCTGCTGTTCAATTTTCATCGGAGTTATCGAGGTAGCTGCATGGCGTTCACAGACCCGTTTTCTCCCTTATCTTCTTTTATTTATGATATCTTCAGACTTTGTTCCTAATTCCATACTTTGTAGAATTTTAGTAAACTCTGTAGTAGCTCATGACTTGTGACACCCCGGTTAGGGCTGAGTTGGGTTGGATTTCCGTATTTTATCTATACTTTCCGCTATTGGATATTATTAAACCATGATTATACTATAATTGTGTTAATTAATTGTCTTAAAGGATGAATTGGGTTGAATGGCTGGCCTTGTCTTCATGAGAGGCGCCATCACGACCAGGTTTGGGAATTGGGTCGTGACAGTTTCCTCACTACTTGACTTATTATTTGAACTCAGTCCTGTTGATATCTACTGTTTTACAAACTCAGCCAGTTTTACTCAGATTTGAAACTTAAATGATATTTCTACATCATGTTTTGGGCTGAGAACTACTGTTTTACTAATGCCCAAGGGGCTTGTGATTATTTTTTGGACTGAGTGAGGCTGAGGGCCATATGTGAGGATATGCTGAGTTATATGAGGCCGAGGGCCTGAGATACTTTCTATGCCATGAGGTGGCTTGAGTGATATGAGGTCGAGTGCCGAGTGATGTTGCCACGAGGTGGCTTGATATAGCGCTTGGGTTGTAAGGGGCACCTCCGGAGTCTACACACCCACAGTGAGCGCGGGTACCCATATGATGGAGAGTGAGTCCGAGGGGCTGATACTATGTTGAGTGACTGAGAGTGAGTCCGAGAGGCTGATACTATGTTGAGTGACTAAGAGTGAGCCCGAGAGGCTGATACTATGCTGAGTGACTGAGAGTGAGCCCGAGGGGCTGATACTATGCTGAGTGACTGAGAGTGAGCCCGAGGGGCTGATACTATGCTGAGTGACTGAGAGTGAGTCCGAGGGGCTGATACTATTCTGAGTGACTGAGAGTGAGCCCGAGGGGCTGATACTATTCTGAGTGATTGATAGTGAGCCCAAGGGTCTGATACTGTTTTGAGCAAGTTACACTATGCCCGAGGGGCAGATTTCTACTTGTTACTTAAATGTCAAATTGCCTGTTTTACTTGTATTTAAGGGATTCCTACTGATTTCTCACTGTTTCACTGCCTTAAATGATTTTTACTGCTTTAATATAGAATTACTTTGTGCCTTTACGTGTTTCATGCTTTCAGTCATTATTTACCTTTATTACTCACTGAGTTGGAGTACTCACTTTACTCCCTGCACCTTGTGTGCAGATGCAGGTATTTATACACCCGGTAGTGGGTTTTGGCTAATCGGTGGCAGAGTAATCGGAGTTTAGCAAGGTGGCTGTCAGCGTTCGCAGCACCGTTTTCTCTCCTTTTTTGCTCATCAATCCTATTTTTTGTATATTTCAGACCTTATAATTGTATTTATACTCTAATAGATGCTCGTTACTTGTGACACCCCGATTTGGGCTATGTCGGGATGGTTTCTCTTTTGTTATTATCGTTGTTTCCACAATTATGGCTATATTAACCTTGTTTTAGACTTGTTTATGTTAATTAATTGTTAAAAGAGGTGTTTCGTTTGTTTTGGCCGGTCTTGTCTTCACGAGAAGCGCCATCACGACCGGGTTCGGGAATTGGGTCGTGACAACCCTCATTATAGTTTAAGAAATCTTTATTTCTATTAGTGGAGTAAAGGAATCCTTTAACAATATGTATGAGCCCCTTGGAAGTCAAGTCGTTTCTCACATATATCATAAAGGTAGGTACTCTTACCAATTGTATCCCTATACAACTTCCTTAAATAGCTCTATGTCAAATAGTCCCCTGGTAGTCAGGTTGATCCTATTGGCATAGTTGAGTTCAACCATCATGATAGCAAAGAACTTATTAAATTTTATACTCCCCGGGTAGTCCAGGCGTCTAGTAAAAAATTGAATAATTCTTTCAAATCCATACATCTAATGCAAATAAATAATTTTAACATATTCTCGAGCTATAAGTCTCCTGGTAGTCAGGCCGCTCCTTATAAACAAGAGATAAGTAAAATTATTTACTTTGATGGATAGCTCTATAATAAAATATTTTATATTTTATTATTCAAGAACTCAAATTTTAATAAGAGGGAATTGTTACTAAAACAACTTTTAATAACATGATGATCAAATCTTTCATAGCACTTGAATTTGGTTTAAGTTGTTTACATGCTTTGTCCTAAATTAATTTACATCACATGTAATAAATAATTCAAAATCATATGTCGACCAAGCATGTGACATAAAAACGAAATTCAACATACTTATAACATGTTTATCTTATATATCACATATATCATATAAAATAATTCATGCCAGAAAATTATTATTAGTTAATACCTCATAAACTAATAACAATTTAAATAACTGTATAATCTAACAACCTATTATAGATTACCATTGTATCTTATACGAAATTTTAAATTCAAGTTACAAACTATCTCAGTAGTTTAGCTTTTATGAATACATATTTTATTCACAATAAAATAATATCAATCCATGCATTCAAACAATTTGTCTAGTGCACAAGACACATGTATTATTGTTTGAACTTTTCAAATATAATCATAAAATATTTTGTAAATAAATTTTAAACACGAGAAACCATGGCTCTGATACCACTGAAGAATCGCATAGAGGTTTTCATAACACACAGCGGAAGATAAAAGCTATCCTAGGCAGAAATATTTGTGTTTAAAATTTATTTACATATCAAAGATCGGATATAAGACGTACCTTGTGAAGAGAGTCTCATTTTTAAATTTCTTCAATAGTGCGAAGACTCTATGTGTATCCACACCGAGACTGGTCCTTGCTATCAACTCCTTGATCAATGAAACCCCGTGAACAAATTGAATGAAAATATTGTGTTGAAATTTTTCTCAAAAATCTCAACTCAAAGGTAGAAGAACAAAAAATAATTTTCTTGTACTAGTATTTTCTATCTTGGTTTTATATTGCACTATTACTTTCTCAAAGTAATTTTTCTTCTCAAGAATAACTATCATGGTTTCTTTACAATATGTATAAGATCTATGTCTCACTCATTCTTAATTAAGATTCACACATATATATTCATAATTTCTATTGGAAAATACAAATCACATGTCTTATGGTAAATAAAAACATGTAACTTCTTTATGGAATTCAATTTTAAATTGAATTATACAACTTAGTCAACATTTTAAAATGAAAACATGTAACTCATTTATGGAATTCAATTCTAAATTGAATTCTACAACTTAGTCACCATTTTAAAATAAAAACATGTAACTCATTTATGGAATTCAATTCTAAATTGAATTCTATAACTTAGTCAATATTTGAAAATAAAAACATGCAACACATTTATAGAATTCAATTCTAAATTGAATTGTTCTTATTAATATTTTCCTATTAAAAAATTATATCCCATATCAAATGGGTTGAAAATTGTAGACAATACCATAAGGACTTTCTATGTTAATTAATCCAATTCAAAATTGGATTTACTAACAAGACTTTATTAATATTTTATATAACATCTTTTATATAAAATAAGTGCTAATTATATATATATATACTCTCAAGAATCTGTAGAAGAATAAACACACACACACACACACACACACACACACACACACACACACACACACATATATATATATATATATATATATATATATATATATATATATATATATATATATATATATATATTAACCAAGAGATATAATTTTGTTTTTCTATTCTAAATAGAATATTTCAATTTGTTCACAATATTAATTATATCCTCTATGCTAGCAAAGAATATAATAATATTTCATTTGGACTAATAACTAAATTTATTTGACTAATTAAATTCTTTAATTTAATTATCAAATAATAAAACAATTAATCCTTTAGCAAAGATCAGAACACTCGTTAGTGTGCGACCCCATAGGTTCAATACTAATCCGGTAGTAAATTGATCACATCAATATATTAATCAAGGGTGGCGTCTAGCAACACTCCTTAACGACCGGATAGCATGAAGTATACAATTTACTCTCAAGAACCAGTAGAAGAATAATGTATTAATTCCTTCTGTCATTATAGCTCTGGGTCACCCTAGGATATGGTTCAACTATCAAATCCTAATAAGCGACTAACTATGTGTTCATGTCAAAATATAATCAATCATTGAATGACCTAAGAAACTTTTTTCTTCTTTCATTCAATCGCCCTGGCCAAGGTCTTAATTTGGTCGCTTATAATTCATAACAACATGGAGCTTAAATTCATTACCAAAAGTTGACAGATTTCATCTTGATCAATCACTAATTCTACAAGTATTTAATCCTACCTAATATCCTTTCAACTATCGCCCTAGGGACATAGGTGTCTAGTATCAAAGTACAATAAATAACTTATCAATTACTATGATGATATCAGGTCAAAGAAAGTTCTTCCATCACATTTTTCTAGAGAATATCTCATTGACAGTTTATGGTAATTCTAACCATTAGGAATTATCCAATGAGTTGGTTCAATGATCATATCTTTATATGCATCATCTATATATGTGATTTAGTTAATGAGATCAACTAATCTTTATCCTATAAAGATGATCTAATCGGATTATTAATGTCCAAATTAATAATCTAATGATCAAGAACAAAATTTAGATTAAATTATAAGAAACTTCACACTTATTATTATGATCTCCGTCATAATGTCAAGTCTCAAAATTTAATAAAGGACCTTATCAAATTAATCAAGCAATTAATAACAATGATAAAATAATATCAAATGCCATATATATATTTTATATGAAATAACGTTCACAAAAAAAATATGTTCAGATGTCACGACCCAACCCCCGAACCCGGTCGTGATGGTGCCTCTCGTGAAGACAAGGCCAGCCAGACCAAAACGGAACACCTCTTTTAAATAGTTAATCATCATAAACAGTAATAACATATAATATAATACTCATAAATTGTGGAATTTAACGATAACAACCGCAAGAACCATCCCGATACAGTCCAAACCGGGGTGTCACAAGTCATGAGCTACTACAGAATCTGCTATAGGTCTACAAAGTACGGAATCCGATACAACAGTCTGAAGAAAACATAAATGATAGAGGATAAAAGAGACAAGGGGCTGCGGACGGCAACAGCTACCTCGTAACTCCAAATCACTGCATAGCCTGGACGGAATCAGCGCTCAGGTACGGACTCTACTATGCCTGAATCTGCACACATGGTACAGGGAGTAATGTGAGTACTCCGACTTAGTGAGTAATAATTATAAATAATGACTGAAAGTATGAAAATACGTAAAGGCACAAAGCAATTCCATATCAAGTAGTAAAAATCACTTAAGGCAGTAAATCAGTGAAGAAATCAAATGATATGCCTTTTAAAACAAGTAAAACCGGTAATTTAACAGGTAAATAACAAGTAGAAATCCGCCCCTCGGGCACAGTATCAATCGTTCAGCATAGTATCAGCCCCTCGGGCTCACTCTCAGTACAGTATCAGCCCCTCGGGCTCAGTATCAATCACTCATAATAGTATCAGCCCCTCGGGCTCACTCTCAGAATAGTATCAGCCCCTTGGGCTACCTCACAATCACTCATATCAGCCCCTCGGGCATAGCATCAATCACTCAGAACAATGGGTACCCGCGCTCACTGTGGGTGTGCAGACTCCGGAGGGGCCCCTTATGGCCCAAGCGCTATATCAAGCCACCTCGTGGCATCATCACTCGGCATATCCTCACATGACTCAAGCCACCGCGTGGCATATAAAGTATCATAGGCCCTCGACCTCATATCGCTCGGCCTTACATCACTCAAGTCACCGCGTGGCATAAATAGTAACTCAGGCCCTCGGCCTCATATCACTCAGCATAACCTCACATATGGCCCTCGTCCTCACTCAGTCCGGAAATTATCATAAGCCCCTTGGGCATTAGTAAAATAGTAGTTCTCAGCCCAAAACATGATGTAGAAATATCATTTTAGTTTCAAATCTGAGTAAAAGTGGCTGAGCTTGTAAAACAGTAGATATCAACAGGACTGAGTTCAAATAATAAGTTAAGCGGTGAGGAAAACAGTGATAAAAATTCCTGAAGGGTTCAAATAGTTGGCACGAAGCCCAAATCATGATGATAACAAATGAATTTCAGTCAAATATTCGGTAAAATCATCAATCGGGATGGACCAAGTCACAATCCCCAGTAGGGAAAGACCCCACGCTCATCATCCAACGCGTATCTTGCCTCAATATAGCATTACGTTGTGCAATCCGGGGTTTCAAACCCTCAGGACATCATTTACAACCATTACTCACCTCGAACTGGCTAATTTTCTAGCTCGCGACGCCTTTGCCCCTCGAATTGGCCTCCACGCACGTCGAATCTATCCAAAATCAGAACGAATACGTCACAATATGCTAAGGGAACAAAGCTCAAGCGAAAACATTCGAAAAATATCAAAAATCCCGAAATTAGCAAAACCCGAGCCCCGGGCCCACGTCTCGGAATCGGGTAAAATTTACATTTTCAGAATTCTCATACCCTCACGAGTCTAACCATACCAAATTATCCAATTCTGATACCATTTGGTCCTTCAAATTATTATTTTATATTTTTGAAAGGTTTCACAATTTTCTTCCCAAATTTCATCTCAAATCACGAATTAAATGATGAATTCAGTGATAGATTCATGTATTCTAGCCAAATCTGAGTTAAAATCACTTACCCCGATGAATTTCTTGAAAAACCTTCGAAAAATCGCCAAAATCCGAGCTCTGTAGGTTAAAATATTAAATAAAACCCAAGACTTCGTATTTATAGGTACCCCTCAGGTTTCAGCTACCGCGACCGCGCCCACTTTTGTGCGGTCCGCGCGACCCCTACCGCAGCCACGCCCGCTTTTGTGTGGTCCGCGCGACGCCTACCGCGGTCGCGCCCTCTTTTGTGCGGTCTGCACAGCACTCAACGCGGGCGCACTTATTTTTGTGCGGACCGCGTGAGTGAGTTCCGGAGCCTGCAACCCCTGTAGACCTGCTACAGCTATGATTTTTGCACTAAAACATCCCGGAACCTACCCGGAACTCCCAGAACTTCGAACCAATTGCATCAACACATCCCATGACATCGTTCAAACTTGCTCAAAACTTCGGAACGCTCAGAACAACATCAAATCACCAATTTAACATAGGATTCAAGCCTAAGAACTCTTAAATTATGCTTTCGATCAAAAGGTCTATCAAATCTCATCCGAATGGCCTGAAATTTTGCACACACCTCCCAAATGACAAAATGAAGCTACTGCAACTCTCGGAATTCTATTCCGACCCCAATATCAAAATTTCGCCTATCAACCAGAATTTGCCGAAATATCAATTTCGTCAATTCAAGCCTAAATCTTCTCTACAACTCCAAAACCCATTCTGATCGCGCTCCTAGGTCACAAATCACCTCCCGAAGCTAACTGAACCATCGGAACTCACTTCCGAGCCTTCTAACACATAATTCAACACCCGGTTGACTTTTCCAACTTAAATCTTCTTAAAAGAGACTAAGTGTCTCATTTCTTACCAAATCGTCTCTGAACTCGAACTAATTAACTCGATCACATAAAACACGGATAACGAAGCGTAAAGAAGCTGAAATAGGGGAAACGGAGCGGTAACTCATGAGACGACTGACCGGGTCGTCACATCAGATCATTAAATATGGCATTGGATCTAGGGCATATCTAATATATCCCTAACATATATTTGCAATTTTTTTAGTAACGGATACAAAAGTTAAACATCAGAACCAGCGAGGACACCCAACACAAATATTTTTTTTTTTCTGCTTTGGATCTTACAAATTCGTCAAGTGTCAGGTATCATTAATAAATGCCCATTTTCTCCTCTTCCATTTCTTGATTCGTTACACTAAGCAATTATTTTGAAATACCCTGATACATACGTGTAAAGAGTATTTCTGTTCATATAATTATTCGAAAATAACGTTTTCGCTCCAAGTTCTAGAGCACTTGGAGATTTTTCCTATTAAACTTCTGTTGAAACCAAATGAACCGTATGCGAGAAACTACCATGGCAAATTCCGAAAGAAAACCCAATATATGTACATGCAAAAAAGTAAAGAAAGGTGAATGGTACGGATTAGTTTTAACTCATTTATAGAGGCATAATATTACAAGTTTACAACATAAAATATTATAAATGCCAAAAGTGATGCTTCAAGCTAAACCTGTTAATCGGGCGGGGCTGTCCCATTTTCAACCCGCTTCGACCCGAGTCAATCCATTACTGTAGCATATTGGGGCGGGCTGGGACAAGTTGGGCGGGGAGCGGGTTTTAGACGAACACATTTTGGATACCGATACAGCGGAACCCGCTAAGCCCGCTAACACATTAACGGGTTGCAGCCCGGTATCGGTTATAATTTTTTTTTAAAATTTTGTGGACCATTGCCAACGGTCAAATTTAGAAATGACCAGTGGGGAACAACCAGATTTTGCACAAATGGCCATTTCGGCCTCCCCCGTTAAAAAAATAGCCCTCCTACCCCTACTCATTGAAAAATTACAATTTTAATCTTTTAAAACCTATAAATAGCCCCCCTTCTTTTTTATTTTTTCTCACAATTCACTCTCTTACTACGCTAATTCTCTCTCAATTCTCTCTTGATATTACTGATTATTGTTCTTAAATTCTCAATTACTTATTATTTCAAGTATCATCAGATATTTAGTTTAGCCATTACAAAGTTATTACTATCAAATATCAAGTATTCAAGTGAAGTATGTTATCAAGTACATCAAGTATCAACTATCAAGTTTCGGTCTATTAATTGAAGTTTGATTTTTGATATCAAAATTAGTGCGGCATCCGGAGTCCTGGTACACTTGTTCCATCTCTTTCTCTTCTTTGATGTACACTTATTTTATTATTTAGAATTATTAATTTAATTTCTTAATTTAATTTACATAATGAATTTACTTAGAGTAGCCAAAAAAGCGTGCACTAGTAGAGGTGGTAGTAAGAAAACTTCCAAAAGATCAAGAGGTGGTGTTGGTTCTTCTAGTAGCTTTACACATATTTCTGAAAGTTCACCTAAAAATTTAAAATCTAGATTATGAGCGAATACAAGAAAATTATGGTATAGATGATGATTTAGATAATATTCAATCACCCGATAATCTTGAAACACCACCAGCTACACCTAGTAATGTTAGTCAAACTCAAAATATTAGGGGTGGAACAAGTAAGACTCCCCTCCCTATTAAGAAGAATCAAAGATTAAGAAGTAAGTGTTGGAATTTTTTTGAAAGACTAGAAGATCAAAAAAATTATGTAAAATGTAGAATTTGTAATGAACTTTATAAACATGATCCCGGTAAGGGAGGGAGAACGGGTCAACTTCGTAGGCATATGGTAGAGCTTCACCCTCTTTATTGGGGAGTAGATGAGGAAGATGGGCAACAAAAACTTAACCTGAGTACTGGGGGTTAATGGGTAAATACGATATTAAGAAAGATCAAGAAGAATTAGCTAAAATGATTGTTTTAGGTTGTTTACATTTTAGTTTTGCTTCTTCATCGTATCTTGTTACTTATATTCAACGAATTTATAACTCTTTGTTTAATGGTACTCTTAGAAGTACTTGTAAAGCTGATATCTTTAGGCTTTTTGGACAATATCAGACATATATACGTTATTTGTTCACTAGTCTTTATTGTGGAGTTTCTCTTACTTCTGATATTGGTCGTGCTGTAAATGGAAATGATTATTTGACTGTTACATGTCATTGGATAGATGATAATCTTTTATGCAAAAACGTATTATTGCTTTTAAATATGATGAAGAGCAAAGTCATACTGGTGCATTTATAGGTAATAGTATCTATGAAGTTGTTATATTTCTTGCAGAAAACATTTTGTGTATGGCATTTGATAATGCTTCTAACAACAATGATGCTATTACAATATTAAAATTGCATCTACACCCACCACTTCCTGAAATATTTCATGTTAGATGTGCATGTCATATTTATAACTTGATTGTGAAGAGTGACCTTGAATTATTTAGAGATGAAATCACTTTAGTTAGGAGAGCTGTTGGTGTAATTCAAGGAAATAATAGAAGTGCTAGATTGAATGCATTTAAGGAAAATGTGTACACTATGGACTAAAACCAAGACTCATGCCTGAAGAAATAGTTACTAGGTGGATTATACTTATTTATTCTTAAGATATTGTTATAAATATAGAATGCCTATAACTAAAGTTTCTAATTTTCATTGTACTGATCCTAGCCGTTTGTTAACATCTAGAACTTGGGATGTCATTGAAGATGTTGTACAATTTTTACAAAAATTCTATGTGGCTACACTTGAGCTTTCTGGAGTTTATTATCCGACAATTGTAAATGGTTTAGTTCATATTGCTGAAATTTCTCTTTTACTACATAATTTGAAGAAGAAAGAAGGATATACTTCTGTTGTTGAATCTATGCTAGATAAGTTTAAAAACTATTTCTATTAAATTCCCCATATTTACCTAATTGGTGCTATTTTAAACCCTACTATCAAAATGATAAAGTGTCGCCAATTAATCATTACTTTATATACTTATATGGATATTGGACCAACTGAAACTCCTGATATTGACACTTGTATTTCTGATCTACACAAACATTTACAAACTTTATATAATTATTATGCTAACATTGTTGATGCTTCTTCGGTTGTAGATGCAAATATTCCTTCAAGTAATACTTCAACATCTGGAACAACTTTGGATGATGATGATGGTGTTCAAGATTATTTGATTTGGTATACACTAACAGAGCATCAACAAACCAGTAGCAGAAATATTGATGAACTCCAATTCTGCTTGCAAACGTCACTAGAGCCCCTCACAAAGGATTTTCTACCGCTGGGTTGGTGGAAGAGCAACTCAAATCAATTTCCTATTCTTTTGGCCATGGCTCGAAATGTGCTAAATGTGTTGATTTCAATAGTCACATCAGACAGCGCATTTAGCCAAGTAAGGTAGCTAGGAAATACCTGTCACACCTCCTTTTTACCCACCCGAAAGTAGTACAATGGAGTTTTTCCAATTTAAGTGACAACCGAAACAGGATTATTTATATTAAATTCAGAGTCGCCACTTGGGATAATTTATGGTGTCTCAAGTCACCGATTTAAAATCCCGAATCGAGGAAGTTGACTCTTATTTACGGTCTACGAACACAGAAATCCGGGTAAGGAATTCTGTTAACCCGGGAGAAGGTGTTAGGCACTCCCGAATTTTGTGATTTTAGCACGGTCGCTTTGATCATACTTGGCTTATCAAAATTATATAATTACTGATTTTAGAACCTATGTGCCTTTACCGCTTACCGCTTTTAAACTAAGAAAAATTATCTTGAAATAGGTCACGCGTACGTGTACCCATTTGTTTGGAGCGTCAAAAATCATGTCATGTGTACGTATCCATAATTAATAACGTTTATTTGTTTAAGAAAATTTCAGTTGAAGCTGCGCGAACGCATCCCTCAAGTCCTTTTTTTAGAGTTAAATTTGCAATTATGTTACGCGATCGTATACATCATCACAATGGTTTATTATTAATCGCGCCTAAAGAAACTACGATGTATGATGAGTTATTTCTTCCGATGCAATGGGATTTTGCGTAAATTCAAAAGCTTATGGAATTAGACAGTAGGGGTTCAAATATCTTCGTTACAAAGCTAAGTTCATTTGGATTTTTGCAGAATTAGAAAAATAGCCTAATGACTTGTGCACGTTGATTAATTAAAGAGAATTTGTCTGTTACACTAAAGAACTAAGGCCAATATAAGTAGTCAATCCTTAGATGTACGTCTTTCCCCTTACTCTTTCCCTAATACTATCAAGAGATGCCAAATCGCTTATAAAATATTTATCTGTACAATAAGCAATCTTACAGTGTAATAAATACTTTTCCATCTCAAAACTTTTTCCCACGTTAGAATATTTCTTTTTGGTTTGATAATCATCTTAACTAATTAAAGGTAGAGGGATATAAAATAACCAATCCATGTAATTTGTAAAAGAAAGAAATTAAACACAATGTCACAGATAATTTAAACCAACACCCAATCATATACAATTTTTGAAGAGCCTCAACTCATACAGCTGCCAACAAAAGATTTTTATAAATCAACCAGATAAAAATACCACAGTACAAATTATAAGAGAAGATTATTCCATCTAGAATTGAACTGATCGAACCTATCCAAACAAACCTCTTAAACAACAAATAACAAGAATAGTAGGATCCATAAACAATACGAATTAAACAATATTTCTTATTTAAGATATTCAAACCAATTTGGGCAAATAGGATTCGCAAAGTACGATTCAGGACCAAAACAAATCCTATCCGTATGAAACTCTATACACTTCAGAGATTCCTAATAAGTAAGTAAGCAAAATACCTTGATAGCAATAATACAATTTGAACTTAGCCAAATGAATTCCGAAATGGAAGAGTGAAGATCAATGTGTTCAAGTAGAATACTCAACAAACAATATTTATTTCTCGAAATGAAACCGATATTGAGCATGCTTATTCTACTGACACTATACTAAATCCCTACAATCCATACATACAGAAGAAACCTTAATCCATTCACATCAGCTTGATTAATAAGGATGTTCTGCTTATTTACAAATGAACTTTAAGGCAAAAATTGCAACAACTAAGAATTATATGACAAATGATTATATATGCTACGAATTGATCAGGGAACTATAGCTAGAATATAACATGTAAAAGGCAAATTGACATGACACAAGCTATGGCCCAGCAATATGATTTCAAGTTCTTCTAATCTCATATATCCATGAGGTGCAGGAAAGTACCTGGAATTTGAAGAAAGGGAAGGTAAGAGGTGAAACAGTATAAACAGCAGCAGCAGCAGTAGAACCCCAGCAAACAAAGAGCAGACCAGCAGAAAGATCTTTAACTCAAAAATGAAGTACAAACTAAAAAAAACTCAATGGAACAGTGTTTTCTGCAAAGTTTATAGTTGTTTTTTTTTTATTTTCAGGATTTCTTGGCTCTTCAGTATTTTTAGTATTTTTCAGAATGTCCTCTCCTCTTCCTATTTTTCCTTGTTTTTTTTTTTCAGAATGTCTTTTCTTCTCAGAATGTTCCTATCTATGAACTCTTTTGACTCTCTCTTCTCTATCTTTTACTCTATAACTCTCTATGAACTTAGTGTCTTTTTCTGTCTCAGAATGTTCCTCTCCTTCTTCTGATTTTCTGCCCCCTTAAATGGGCATCTAATTAGTGCATTTTCCACTACAACTTATCTTTTCCATTTTTAATCCCACTTAACTTAGTGCTTTTAATTTAATTCAATAGTGCCCTTTCTAAACCTTATCACTTATTAGCAGCCACCTAATTCAATTATTGAGGTTCCCTTAGGTTAGACTACCCAAATTACCCTCATGACCCTGTTATTATTTCAGAAAATCACAATGGGTCAAGTTGACCCAAGCAGGTGAACAAATTCTTTGGGCCTTCGTTGAAACTGGGTTAGAAATGAATCCCCAAATCAAGTTAACCAATCGATCCATGATAAAACAGAATAGAAAACCAATTTGAATGGTTTCAAATCAAAACCTAATTAAATTACTGACTTTAAAGCTAAACTAGTAAACTAGAATTAACTAAAATATCAAGTCGAGACAAGACTAATTAACAATAAGATAAAAAAAAATCAGAAATTCAAAAATCATGAATGACAATTAAGCAAGGTGAACAAATAATATAACAAAATTAGAGATTAACATTCTAAAAACTAGAAGACGAAATTGAAAGGCCAAAGAAATAATTACAAATGCAGAACTAATCGTAAAAAAAACCTAGGTTTAGAAACTAAAACCAATCAACAATACTAAAAAAATATAAGAAAAGGGGTAAACAGATGGTAAAAACAAACACAGATAGCAAAAGAGAACGAATACTTACCAATATTAGCTTGAAACCAAACGTCGGATGTCCTGATTTTACGAAACTGATGATGACCGCTTGTTCTTTGTCAAGAACAAACGAAAACCATCAATTTCGCGTGAATCAGCTTTCTAAATCATAAAAATGGAAACCTGGATCATGCATGCCATGGATTTAACGGAAATTAACTTTGGGTTTTAGGGATTTGAACTTTAGATCTAAGATTCGAGAGGTTTGGGCAAGATTCGAGGGAAAGTAGTTATGGATTTGGAAAGAGGGGGTCGTGGTGGTTCTGGGGTGTAATTTTGGAAGGGATTGGACCACCGGAACCGTCGTGAGGCGATTTTTGGTGGGCGGAGGGCGGTGGCGTGAGGCGACGTTATATTGGGTTTCTGAAGAGATTGGGGGAGGGGGATGAAATGGGAAGGGCTGGGTTTGGGGGGGTTGATATATTAAAACGTTTGATTTAATTAGGGCCGTTAGATGATTGGAATCCAATAGCTCTGATTAAATCATAAATGGAAACGGGGTTGTTTTGGTTTCAACTGGGGCGGTCCGGGCGTGGGAACGAGTCGGGTTGTGAGGAAGGCTTTGGACCGTTCGATCAGGCTGATTCAACGGTCCAGATTAAAACGCCTAAAACGGCATCGTTTGGTTGAGGCTGGAGACGGGTCTGGGCTATTTGGGCCAGTTCGAACGGGTTTGGATGATTTTGTGTTTGGGTTTGGGATTTAAATGGGACATTAGCCCAATTTTGATCTCCCCTCTTTTATTAGTTATTTTCATTTTGTTTTCTTCCAAAAATTAAAACTAAAACCCTAATTAATAAGGTAAGGTTTAGCCCGGTTTGTATTGCCTTGGTCCGATGCCTCTGAAAAAATATCCACACGGCTATGAGATTATATGCCCTCGTGAGACTTTGTCGGTAGCTACACCATGAATCCTCTACACGAGGCTGCCATCATAAGGCAATGTGAGGCACAGAGGAGTGATTATATAGCCAAGGCATATGGGTAACAAGAGCGGTGCTATTGTCCCCCTTATTTGTACTTTTTCCTATTGTTGTATTTTTCTTTTCTTTTATTAATAAAATCTAGCCCTAGGCGCTTGCCTAGTGAATTGCCAAAAAAAAAACCTAATTAAATTTTAAAGACCTAAATTAGCTTTAAAATATTAATTAACTTTAAACAATACCTATCACAAATAATTAAACACCAAATTAAAGGAAAAATCACAAAATTTGACATTAAACACTAAAATGCAAAAATACGTTCTTTTTTGTGAATTTTTTATTTTTGTAAAACAACATTTTACTAAACTAACTAAAAAATGTAAAATCAAATCCTAAGTACAGATGCTATATTTTGAATATTTTTAAATGTATTAATAAAATTAAATACGCACACAAACATATGCAAACAATTAGAAAAAATTCTACGATAATTCCTAAAATAACAAATAATTAAAGAAAATATCTAACTTTGGGAATTCTTTTGGAGTAATTTCATGTGAGGCAAAAATCACGTGCTCACGTCATTCATTGGGCAGCAACGCTTTGGAAATTCTAGTGCGCTTCAGAGATTGGATAAGATCAGAACGGCGAAATCAAGGGCGTGCCGAGGTAGACGAAGCGGAGGACCAAGAAATTGGAGATATAATGGTTTATGGTTCCGATTCTACCAATGCCGGAAACCAAGAACCTCATGTTGACATGGAAGAACTTACAAAAATAATGCAAAGCATGTGATGTACTATTTCTTATTTTTTATAATTGTTGTAAACTTTTAATTTGCAAGTTCAAAAATAAAAAAATCAAAAAAGAACTTGCAAATTAATTTGAAGTATTAAAAATAAAAAATGAAAGCCTTCGGAGTTTGTTCCTTACATATTGCCTATTGGTCTTATTAAATAATTTTTTATAGCCACTTACTTTCTAATTTCAATTTTAAAATTTTAAAATTCAAATTTCAAATTTCAAATTTAGAACTTTAAAGTTTAAACTTCGTTTAATTCTAAGCCTTAAAAGTTTGAAAACACTTAAATATCAATAACATTGAATAAGAAAAATAAAATTTTATTAAAAAATATATATATACTAGCCCGGCCCGCCACCCGCCCCCCGAACCTGTTAAGCCCAAACCCGGATGGGCCCAAAATAACCCAGAAAAAAATCAATCCGCCACCAGCTCGTTATCACAGCCCGCTAATCAACTCGGTCCATTAACGAATGAATTAATTTATTTTTGTTCAGCCCGTCTCAGCCCGTCCGTTAAACGCAAGTTCGGACAAGTAACATGACTTTTACCAAATACCTAATTGAAGCAAAAAATAATCGGGATAAGGAAGTAAATGCCCAAGCGGTACAAAATATTGGCCCATTTCCTTCAGCATTTCCACATGTAATCTCTCTCTTCCTCCTATTTCACTGACACGTGATCACGTGAGCCTTCTTTCCCTGTGTAACTCCTATTTCACTGACACGTGATCACGTGGGCCTTCTTTCCCTTTGTAAGGAGCAATTTACGCCTCTTTGGTTTGTGGCTCACAATCCTTGCTTTGAAATTTGAGGCTTTTATCCTTTCATCTAGTCTAAGGTCTTATAGTAGTATATTGATCTACGTGGTATATTCTTCAAAATTTTCCCTTTAACACCATCTTGGTGGGTGATGGGTATGCCCAATTCTTACGCTTATGCAAATTTAGTTTACTAATTATGTTTACCCTTAAAAATGAATAAAAATTAAATTTATACGTGATTTAAAGGATATATGGGTTAATCCAATCCAAATGATCTTTGATGTTAGATAAGCAAATAAAAGATAGAATAAATAACCAAACCAATAATGATAGTGAGTCCGGGCTCGATTAAAAGCTTAACAAGAAGCCTGCATTCAGTTCCGAGCAAACACTTTTGAAGAACTTATGAACAAAAGCAAGAACTTTGAATCACTTTTAGAAACAGAGCAAACAGATGTATATTGCCTTGGTATGCATGTTACAGAGTGTGTTTTCAATAATAAACCTCTCATTTATATAGTAGGGGAGTTTACTCTAAGTACAATTCTAAGAAAGGTAAAGATTTTCCTTTTCGCAAATTATTGATCAACTGCCGATTCGGGTCGAGATTCACGCTGTGATATCCGGTCGGGCACATATATTACGGCCCCTTGTTAATCGTGTGCGGACATTTGGCAACGCTCTCTGACATCTCGTTATTCGAATTGGGTCCGGGGGAATGATCTTGATGGCTCGGGGACAGGGGTTTTATTCGGGCTTTGATACGGGCGGCTCCCAGCTTCAATTTCGATTACATGCAGCTACGCCCTTACTTCGTTCGCTCCACCGGAGATCGGGGTGTTCATTACCACCGGTTTTACCCATATACAGATAGTCCCCCCGTTTCTTAGAGAGCAGGTTTGCCAAAATGAGAGCACGTGATTTTTTGCCCTATATGAAATACTCCTATAAAATCCAAGAAAATAGATTTTTTCCAATTATTCGCCATTTTGTAGGATTTTTTTTAATTGCTTGCATTTTTGTGCAAGTTTAATTTTTATTAAAATCATGAAAAATTTCAAAAATACCATGCATTGCATTTAGGCTTTGTTTTTATATTTTTAGGACTAATTAGTTAATTATGTTTTATTAAAAAATAAAAATCACAAAAATAGCTCATTTTACATTTTTTACCTTTTAATCTTTTAGGTTAGTGATTTTTCTCTTTTAATTTAGGATCAAGTAATTTTATAATTATTGTAATTAGATATTTGGCTTAATTTTATAATTTTAGATTAATTTAGGAATTTAATATAGGATTTTTAATTAAAGAAAAAGAAAAATAAAAGAAAAAGGAAATAATTGTTTAATTTGAAAAGAAATTTATTCTTTGAATTTGGGCCATTTTTAAAGCCAAAACCCGTCCCAAATTAGCCAGGTCCAAGCCAAATTAGCCTACCCGGTCCAGGTTTCCCTTCCCCCAAATGACCCCGTTTTTCATCTTTGTTCTTCACAGCCGTTGATCTTGTGAGATCCAACGGCTGTGAACTTGGCACCGGCTCAGTATAAAACTATCCTAACAAGTCTCCCCCATTTCGAACCCCCCCAGTTCGTCTCTCTCAAACCCTAGATAATCTAAGCCGCCCCCAAATTCCGAAACCCCTACTGGCCGGCGACAACGCCTCAAAACGTTCCAAACTATCACCACACAATCATCACCCACTCATGTTTCCTAATCAATCATAACATTCCCCAAAATCCTCACCCACTTGTCCCAATTTCAAATCTGACTCCAGAAATTGAAAACCCTAATTCGTTCTCTTTTCAGAGTTTGAAGCGGGTTTTAGTTTAGATTTGAGTTAGAATTTATGCCAATCGATTGGTTAGAATTTATGCCAATCAATTGTTCTCAGTGAGAACAATCGATTAACATCAATTTTGGCTCATTTTAAGGCTCAACGGATTCCATGCAAAGTCAAAATGACTGGCCAAACCTCGTCAAACGTTGCCATTTGTCGATTCTATTTGTTTGCTAAAACTTCCGGCTAAATCAGTATACGTACTCTTTCCTTCTTTTGTTGTGTCTGTTTCTATTCATCTCTATTTATAATTAGTCTGTTGGTTGTTGACTAATTTAATTTCTTAAAATGGTTTGCTTAAGTTAATTGCATGCTAGGATTAATATTGTTTTTCTTTCTCTTCTTTATTTCTGTTTGATTTTCCTGTTTGGCTGGATTTATTTGGGCTAGTCAGTGGTTTTGAATTAATGTCTAGCTTATTAAAGTGTTTTGTTCAAATGGTTCCTTTGTTGTTCAAATTTCTCTTTCTTTGTATTTATTTTTATTCTTTTCTTTTTCTTCTATGTCTTTTGGATTAAGTATCCAGTAGGCTTCTAGGTCATAATTTAGTTTATTTTTCCGTTGAATTCTCATTTGGTTATATTTGGGTCTATGTTTTGGGTTCATGGACATCTCTGGCTTGGGCAGAAGGAGCCCATTCATATGTGCTTGAGTCTTGGGTCAATTGGACCCATGATTGATTCAATTTGGAGATTAAGTACCAGACTGTCAGGGGGTACTTTGGGAATTTCGGTCTAGAAAATCTTTTCAGTTAAGAAAGAAGCTTCTAGAAATAAGAAAAGGCTTGTATGCAAAGAAAGGGGGCTTCAGATATTTTTTAAGGGACTTGGGGGGTGTAAAGTAAAAAAGGGGGAGGACCTAAAGGTGAAAAAACCAATCTTTGCTGCCCTAAAAACTCCTCTATAAGAGTCTCATTCCCCTGAATTCTAGGGCAAGGATCAGAACACCAAAAAAATAGAAAAACGGCAGAAAGTTTTCTTTCTTTAATTTTGAGTTGGACTTCTCTTTTCTCTAAAAAAAAAGAGTTTGGAAGTAGTAGTTTTCTCGGTATTTTCTGGTCTTCTGAGCGAAAATGAAGTTGGTTTTTTGATGCTGTTTGAGTGAATTTCCACCGTTGTTCTTTGCTGTGAACCTGCTACTGTTTTGCTGCTAATAGCTGACTTCAAACACGTCTTTTGGATAATTGCTAGTATGATGATTTGGCCACAAAACTCTCTCAAAAAGTGCCACATTGTTATGTAATTTAAGAGTCATTTGATTGATTGTATCTTGCTGCCTTGTGGGGTTCAAGGGCTTATCCAAAAGACCTTAATTATATTGTTAATCTCCCACTAATCCATAATTAACCAATTATCTACATAATTAAAAATTATCTCAAATTACTTAAAATACTACCCACTTTTAACATACCTTATAGACCTTACTATCATGATCGTGTGGTACCTTGTATGACATTAGTCTATAAATACGGGGTATAATAGCTTGGACCGTATTTATCTCAAAATATCAAACTTCAACGAAACTCATTTTCTTCGATTCGCTTACCCTCTCATATTCACGAATTTACTTATCACTTGTTATGAATAGCATAATACTTATAATCTCAAAATAATCTCATTCTCGAACTTACGTTGATTAATTTACGACTAAACTTTAGCGTACGAAAATGCAGGATGAAACATCTCATTTCCGAGCTTTCATCAATTTACATGTGGCGTACTTTCACATACAAAAACATGGGGTGTAACATCATTCCCCCCTTTGGACTATTCGTCCTCGAATGTTGACTGATGCACTTATCATTCTCATAACCCATAGCTCTTGCAAATACTTTATTAGTCTCCTTGCCATTTAGGCAATTGTTATGTGAATAAATCCGAAGGCCAGGGCATTCCCCCCCCCCTTTAGGGCTCTTTCCTACACTATGGCTTGTGGTCGAAATCCTTCTAATCTCGTAACTGTTGCTACCTTCTATCGTGCAGCCCGTACAACACTGACCTTGTAAGTGCGCCTATGTGACACTTATCTACTTTTTCCTCCAGCTTTTAGCCAATCTCTAGGCCTCACTTTGTAAACATATACAGAGCTTGATAAAATGTCCCTCTAGGCATCTATAGGTATACTAAAGTTCTTCGCTCGGTACTTTGTTGAACTTACGAATATTACTATACATTATTTCATATATCTGTTTATCTATCCGTATGACTTTATTGCATCTAGGTGGGTCATATGATACCATGACTCTTACTTCGATTTATCGTTGCTGAGGTCTGCTACCAAACTCCAGGTTACTCTCTCGCTACTTATCATGTATGTATAAATCTAAGTCATTTGATGCTTCCTCGTTATTGTTTATCTTAAGAATGACAACCGAATCTTATCTCATATTGTCAAACTTTTATCCATCTGTTGTTGATTTACCTTAATGTTGATCTATAATTTACCGTTGTTAACTTGACCTCTTACGTAACACTGCCTCTAGGGCTCACGTCTTATCGAGGAACATCTGAAATGGGTAGACTTATCCACCCAGGGGCGATACCATGCTTCCATAACCGTATTTCATAACATCCCAATGTGATTTACCTTACGTGGGCATTTTAATCCTATAGCATTCATGAAATCCCCTTTTTTCTTCAAATCATTACTCAATCAAAGGCCCCAACATCATCCTTTATTTACCACAATTACACCCTCATTCTACTACCAGGGAAACATTCCATCTATTCTAAATGCTACTAGTCTTAGATTCCTTTGTGTTCATTCAGGCTATACTAAGCTTTCTATAACTTAGAGAAATCATTAGCTCTTTTGTTTTCCTGGGCTTAATCCCAAGGACTTATCCATTTCTCGTTACCTTCTCACTCACCCTTTCTTGTCCTTACTCCTATCTTCCTAAAATCTTGTCGCTTTGCCATACTTTAGCTTGCGACCTATACATGTCTATTTATACTACTCACAACCTTCCTTCAACTTTCTTGTGCCATAGATTTCCTTATGTTATTCTAGAACATCAAGAGATACATCAGCTCTTCTTTACTATCTTAACTAGACCTCTTGGTACTTGAAAACCATAGGCGGGAAGATATGCCACTGCCGCTGCCGCTATCATTCCTGGATATTGAATCCCAACGCTTCTAGCCTTCAATCTGAAGTATGGATCATTCACAACCTTCTGCACGTGAGTATCTCATACGTTGTCCACCTTTATCTTACTTATCTTAAAGTCTCACATCATATCTTCTATCTCTTTCATAACCCCCCTTCCACATAGGTATAATTTATATCCACCACTTGAAGCTCTACTATAATACTTGCACCTCTGGTGTATATAAAATCCGGTGAGAGCTTCATACTGACTTCTTATGAGGCTGGTACTCTTCTAACTAGCTTTATCGTAGAGTCGTTATAGAATATGGCTACTGTACTATCTCTTTTGTACCTCTGATATTTAAGAGTGATCCTGCAATGTTTTTAATCACGAGGTCTATAATTTTCTCGATCCAATAATCAGACTCATGATTTACTTAGTTGGTGTAACTTTTTAGTTTCCTCTTCCCTCTGACCAACCTTTATGTAGGCTTAAGCTATCTTCCGATCTTCGGCTCATGATATTAGTTATTACTTTATCCTTTCATAGACGCTATATAATATCCGTGATACCATCATCTAATAATTCCATCCTTTGTCTATGACCTGGACTCAATTCTTTCTTTTAGCTTATACCGGAGTCTTCTACAGCTATATGATTGTCAACATATATGCTGCATGGATACTACTCCGAAATATTAAGTGTATTCGTAACGTAACTAACTTTGGATCATTGATCGAATAATTCCTTTCATTCCTTCTCAGCTTTCTTTAAACGTAAGCAATTACTTTTCCTGGTCTTTCTGCCCTTTGTTGCGTGCATACTAGGATTTTCTTGGCGCTCACGAATACTAGAATCCCATGTAACCCATATGATCTTGTATATCACTTACTTCCTGTTCATCGATAGGTGCCACTTTCTTATGGAGTGCATACAAAGTTGTAGTGAGACTGCTTTTACTTGACCATTTCTTCTTCAAGTTACTATGCTTAGGTTGAAGCCTTCTTCCTTATTTCCTCGGCTAGTCTTTCATTGTAGTACTTAGGGAGGACCCTCTGACTCTTGTAAAGCTGCGAGCTTATTACATCGTATCCTCGACACAATTTTTGAGGTTCTTTCTTGCCTATAAATATTAGTAGTTACTTATCTCCATGCCCTTGTGCTTGTAGAGTTGTTTCTGAACGAATATTTTGACCATCTTTCTAGTGGCACTCTGTTTTATTTCCATAACACTCATACGGTACCTTTAACTACTCCAACTCCTATCTGAATATATCCCAAGTATTACAATTTCATAACTACGATGCTGAATTCACTATATTGGGTTTTACTATGTTTATCTTGCACAATCTGCTGCTTTGTTTATAACCTCTTGTATAGATATAACTAAGCTCTTTCTGAATCA
The DNA here is from genome assembly GCF_000715075.1 of Nicotiana tabacum. Lineage (NCBI taxonomy): Eukaryota > Viridiplantae > Streptophyta > Magnoliopsida > Solanales > Solanaceae > Nicotiana > Nicotiana tabacum. The sequence continues at coordinate 147,060,123 of NC_134080.1, forward strand.
ACTACTAACTACTCGTTGGCCCATTCTCATATCCATATTCCGTGTAATCTTTCTTGGTTTATTTTATTTGTCTTAACTTACCTCTTAAACTGGCTCCTTATTTATCAATAACATCCCAGGAAGGAACCCTTACTTCATTTCCTTGACGTCGTGCTTGCATAATGTTCTGGAGACGTAACATCTTAGTAGGATTTGAATAAGTGCAATCTCATCTCTTTCTCATTTTTATCGCATTCTTCCTTTACCATTCCATATATACTAGAACCACTTAATTCTTACTTAATGCCATATCACTCTATATTCCCCCCTTTAGGGGAGTACTAAGATTTAGCGCTACGATGATCTACCTATACATGTTTTACCTCTTCATCTTTGGCATCTTTTCACATCATCGATGACTCTTACTCGCCTTGCGGTAATCCTTCTGTACCAAGGATAACAAAATTCCTTACTCGCTAGGGTGACACTTACTGTAACTGGCACACATAGTCCCTTAAGCTTAACTTTGCTCACATTGCTTGCTTTAGGGAAGTGTCTTCCTGAATAATCATTCATTGAATTTCTCATGAATCTTCTTCTGTTGTCCATTATATTACCGCCGGAATGCAATATGAAATTCTCATGATGCTAACCATTATCAAATCACTCCATCCCTAATTTATGTTTAGTTTATCTTGTTCACCAGTCCATACCGATTTCTATTATTCTAGGGTCTAACCTTTCCTTCTGGTAGTCGCGTTGGAGTCACGAACTTATTTCTCTAAATGAGGATACGACTTTATGACCTATACTCTTTTGTTGTCTCCAGGCCTGACACCTCTCATCTTTTCCTTCCCTTGACTATAGACTATGTAATATTGTCATTCGTTTTTCTACGTTATCATCCATGTATCATATCTTACTTAATGATTCATTAACTCTCTTCTTATTTTCCACTAACATTTATATCTATCACTTTATTCTGAAAACTCAAACAAGACATTCTTTTGCTCTTAGCTCCCATTGCTCCATCCATTGGCTCTTCGAGTTTCCTAACATTCTCTCTCTACTAGGGATGGGAGCCATACTAAAATAATATTTATCTCTTCCAGGCTTCCAATGCCTATCTTTGTAGTACTCATATCTGGCTATACTATTTTAGAGTGCACCATTTGGGTGTCTAACAAGGAAATCTATTAGCACATTTGCAATATCCTTTGGAAATGTCAACTAACGCAAACAATCCATCCACCATTTTGGGTCATTCTAACCCCAACCGGATCCTGATATTCGTTTTTCTCTTATACTACTTCTGTTATCCCCCATAAGGCATAAATGAGATGGGTGTTTCCAATTGTACATACCTCTGTTATTGTTGAAGGTAACTCAAAAGGCTTATATTTCTCTGCCTGAATTGTAAATATTGATAACCTTCATTAACTGGGCGTCTCGTACCCTTCTTCACCTTGCTTCTTTTACTTGTTGAAACTTGTATCTTTTGATTCTCTCGTTGCTTTTTGCCATATGGGTGGATATATATTCTTGCCTTAAGGTTACTTATTAAGAAGCTTACATGTCATAGTACACACATGTTCTGCTGAAAACCTTACATTTACTCATCATAAACATCATGAAAAACCGTGTTCCCTTGACTCAACTCTTCCATAGCCACATTCAATCTCTTACATGTCTTTCTGGACGTAGGTATCGTCTTATTACGAATAGAATAGAATTTAGGAGTTTGAATTCTTACAAGTGAGATCTACCACACGATCTAGAGTAAGAATAAAAAGTGACAGCCCTAAATGCTCGTAGCCTCCTACTTATAAGTGTGGTGCACAACACACCCATAAACAAGACTCTACTAGACACGGCTGGTATACTCCCTAGGACATAACTGGTCTGATATCACTTTTGTCCCGACCTTACGATAAGTATGTACTCTTAGAGGCTTGTAGACAGATATCATGTATACAGATACTTGTATGGCCTTGTCGACTTATGTTTTGAGTTTACAAATGATCATGTTGACCTTATAGGCCCGTATGTCACGTGTATAAGTTTCTATATCAGGTTGTGTCATTTAATGTCGAGTGTTTCCTTATATTTTATTCTTATTGCCTCATACAACCCTTCTAGCCCACTTATCCATGATGATATAATAAGAAAGATACTTTACGTTGGTACTCGGTTGAGTAAGTCACTGGGTGCCCATCACGGCCCATCGATTTGGATCATGACAAGTATGTGGCTCGATGTTTGAACTGTCTACAGGTAAAGTACGAGCATCAAAGACCGGGTGGCTTGCTTCAGAGACTTGATATTCCGGAGTGTAAGTGGGAGAGTATCACCATGGATTTGTAGTTGTACTTCTACAGACCTTGAAGAGGTTCGACGCTATGTGGGTTATTTTGGACGGACTGACCAAATCTTCACACTTTATTCCAGACATGACTACATATATTCTTCAGATCACCTGGCTTGGATTTATATTTGGGAGATTGTTTGCGTTCATGGTGTGCTGGTGTCTATTATTTTGAATTGGGGCACATAATTCACATCACATTTTTTAGAGCCATGCAGCATGATTTGGCCATCCAGGTCGAGCTGAGTACAACATTTCTTCCCCAAACGGACGGACAGTTCGAGCGCACTATTCAGATTTTGGAGGACATGTTACGAGCCTGTGTTATTGACTTTGGAGGATCATGAATTAGTTGTTACTGCTAGTAGAGTTTGCCTACAATAATAGTTACTAGTCGAGCATGAGAATGGCTCCTTATGAGGCTTTATATGGGAGGCGATGTTGTTCTCCGGCTGGTTGGTTTGAGCCCAGGGAAGCTAGGTTGTTGGACATTGATTTGGTATATGATACTTTGGAGAAGGTGAAGTTGATTCAAGAGCGGATTCATACAGCGTAGTCTAGGAAGAATAGTTATGCTGATCGGAAGGCTCGCGATGTGGCATTCATAGTAGGTGATAGGGTTCTACTCAGAGTTTTGACCATAAAGGGTGTGATGAGGTTCAGGAAGAAGGGCAAGCTCGGTGTATTGGTCCTTTTGAAATCCTTGGTAGAGTTGGTGAGGTGGCCTACAAACTTGCATTGCCATCTAGCGTATCGGGAGTTAATCCGGTGTTCCATGTTTCCATGCTCTGGAAGTATTATGGCGATCCATCGCATGTGTTAGATTTTAGCTCAATGCAATTGGACAAGGGTTTGACGTATGTTGAGGAGCCGGTGGCTATTTTGGAAAGGTATGTCCGGAAGTTAAGGTCAAAGTACATTGCATCGGTAAAGGTTCAGTGGAGAGGTCAAACAGTTGAGGAGGCGACTTGGGAGACCAATCATGATATGTGGAGCTGATATCCTCACCTTTTTGGCATTTCAGGTATGTTTCTATTTTCATTAGAGGATGAATGTTTGTTTAATAGGGGGAGAATGTAACGACCCGGCCGGTTATTTTGAGTGTCTTAGCCTCGATTCCCCTATTTGATGCTTTACATATGTGTATTTATAGTTACATGACTTGACAGGTCGGTTGGTTTGGTTTCGGTGGAGTTTTGGATTGATTTGGGATACTTAGTCCCTTCGTTGGAAGCTTAAGTTGTAAGAGTTGACCGGAGTTTGACTTATGTGTAGACGACCCTGGAATGGTGTTTTCATGGTTCCTATAGCTTTATGTGGTGATTTTGGAATTGGACGTATATCCGGATACGAATATGGATTTGGAGGTCCGTAGGTTGATTTGGTGCTTTTGGTGGAAGATGTAAAGTTTAAGGTTTGGAAGGTTGATAGGTTTGGCTGGGAATTGACTTTGTTGATATTGGGTTCGGATTTAGTTACGGTAGTTGGATTAGGTCCGTTATGTCATTTAGGATATGTATGCAAGATTTAAGGTTATTCTGAGTTGGTTTGATGCGATTCACCATGTGTTTTGGAAGTTGAAAGTTCATTAGTTCCTTAGGCTTGAATCGTGGTGTAATTCATGGTTTTGAAGTTGTTTTATGTGATTTAAGGCTTCGAGTATGTTCGTATTATGTTTTCGGATTGGTTGGAATGGTTGGAGAGGTTCGAGGGCTTCGAGTGTGTTTTGGATTGGTTTCGACTTGTTTTGGGATTTGTGTTGCATTGTTGATGTTGCTGAGTCTAGTGCTTTAGCACCTGTGGAGAACTAGTCGCAAATGCGAGTCCACAAGTATGGGCAATGGCCGCAGAATCGGACTAGGCTGGAGGTCAGGGAAAATCACAGATTCATTTAGTTGGGCGCAGAGGCGGAAGCGCATCTGTGGTGGTGGACCGCAGATGTGGATGCGCATATGCGATAAGCCCGCTGATAGAGGAAACTCGCATATGCGAGCTTGAGACCACAATGCGGAATCACAAAAGCGGCTAAGTGACCGCAGATGCGGAATCACTGACAGGCCTTAGATTTCGAAGGGTTTGATCATTTTTCTTTATCTGGAGTTGTGGAGCTAGATTGGAGGCGATGTTTGAGAGATTTTTTTCTACAATTGAAGAGGTAAGTGAAGTGTTTTTCAGTTTCGATGATAGATATTGATTACCCATGAATTATTTCATCTATTTTATGTGAATATAAGGTAGAATTTGGGATTTTTGACTGTAGTTTTGGAGAGTGAAAATTGATGATTTGAGGTTGGATTTGGGTGAAATACATATTTGAACTCATATTGTTGTGGGTGTTCAGAATTTGGGAGTTTTGCCGGGTTCTGGGGTGCGGTCCTGGGTTGACCTTTTGGGCTGACTTTGCATTTTTGAGCCAAGATCTTAGCGTTATTATTTGAGCTTGTTTTCTATGGCTTCTATTGATATTATTAAGTTATTTTTGCTAGATTTGAACCATCCGAAGATTGATTCATGCGGGAAGGACTTTTAGAATACTGATTTGGTTTATTTGAGGTAAGTATCTTGACAAACCTTGTGTGGGAAAAATACCCCTTAGGTGCTAGTCCTAATTGTTGATTTCTATTATGTGATAAGACATGTACATGATGTACGAGCGCGTATACAGGCATTATTTGGTTTTGACCAGAATAGACTGAGGCTATTGATATGCGTTAATGTGACAAGAAAATTCATATGAAACTTGTGAGATCACTTTATGACTATTTGATCACGATCATTTCATTAACTTATCCATGATCATACTTTATTTATTTAACATCCCTCCGCTTCTATGATTATTTTTAATGTTCTCGTCCATGGTTGTTGAAAATTGTGAACTTATACTTTAACGAAACTTTGGTACCATTGTTGAGATATTGTGGAACTTAGCATTATTGTTTTTATGGTATTGTGACACTTGTGGACATATTAAGCGGATTGATTGGGGTTCAGCATGAGGTTTTTACCATGCGATTTTTGTCTATTGTTGTGCGCTGGGACAAATAAGGGTGGTGTTATCTCGGGCTGCCCATGTGGAGAAATAACGAAGGCTATATGTAGCGAAATAAGGGTGGCATATCATTGTTATGTGCACATGCGGCGTAATAAGGGTGACATTTTGATGATGTTATGTGATATTTCGGGGTGCCTTCTTGTTGTTATGATTGTGTTGAGACGAGGTTGATAATTCATTCTCATAATTGTTTCTGAAAGCTTACGTTTTCTACTTACCTGATTTAATGGTTGTATTTGACATTTAATCACATTCCTTACCTCTACTTGATGTTTCGTGATTTAAAGATAGGTTTCACTGCGCTGAATTGTTATTACATGTTCTAAAGGGATTGTGATTACTATTTTCATTTATATTTCAATCATAAGTTTTCTTTGATATATTCATTGCACGGGTTATTTGTCTAGTGAGTATCAAATGACTTGTACCTCGTTACGACTCTACCGAGGTTAGTCTTGATGCTTACTGGGTACCGATTGTGATGTACTCATACTACACTTTTGCATTATTTTGTGTAGATCCAGGTACTTCGGACCGGATTGATCGACAGTGAGGCATTTCATACACCGGAGACTTCAAGTTATCTCTGCATGATCCGACCGCAGGCCTCGAAGTCACCCTCCTTTTTTCATTTCTACTGTTATGTATTTGAGACAATACTATATTTAGAGATATTCTTGTGTATTCAGCTAGAGCTCGTGACTATGTACTACCTAGGTTATAGAATTTATGTTGAGTATTGCTATTTTGGCTTGTATTACTCCTATTTCCACACTTTTATAAATCCTATTTCGCTATACCATGCTTTTTTATTTTTAGTAAATGTTAAGTTTTAGGCTTACCTACTTTTAGAAACTAGGTGCCATCACGACTCCTGTGGAGGATTTTGGGTCGTGACATTAGTATTGAGTCAAGGTATACTTTTTAGAGTATGTTAAATAATTGTCATGACCCAAAATCCACCTAGCTGTAATGGAACCTAACCCAACCCGCTAGGTAAGCCAAACAACAGTCAACTCAACTCAAATAAGAACAATAAGAATTAGTAAGTGAAATTATTGAATTTTTATATATTAACCCGTGGATTGGTAGACAAGTCATGAGACACTAAGACTTAAATTTACAAAGCTGGTATGAAAATAAATACAACATCTGTTTGGAATATACATAAGTAGATTACAAATCTAAATCTATCAAGGACAAGTGGCAGCTATATCCAGAAGGCAGGTACATCTTCAACGCCAGCTCTGCCATCCATAGCAACTTAGCTCAAAGATTGCATGCAAAAGTGTATTATGAGTACTATTGACCCCGTGTACTCAGCAAGTATCATAACTAACCATGGCAAGGTAATAGAAACGAGAATTATAAATGATACTCGCTAATCACCTATACAGTTCATAATTACAACAAGTGCAGAATAATAATATGATCAAGTCATGAATCACTGATTAAACCACCTTGGTGCACATAATAACCTAATGTACTCTACTTAGTCAACAATTCAGCATATAAAGAAGATATGCAAATAAATCAGGTAAACAACCAAGAAAATTGCAAGTAAAGATGAAATGCGACAACCAAATCAAATACTGGCCAGTCTTTCCTCAAAGATACCATAACCGAACCAAACCACTAATCAGATTTCCTTATACCGCGTGTACACCATCAAGAGAGAAACATAAGAGGGTGGCCTTAGGGGGATGAATCCATATCCACACGCTGCACGGACAACTCACGTGCTGCACGGATAACTCACGTGCTAATAATACCAACCGCATAGACAACTCACGTGCTGCACGGACGACTCATGTGCCAATAATGATTACCGTAAAAATGGTAATAATAATTAAATTTATTAATGGGACTCTAAAAATATATGATCTATTTTTATGCTAGTTGTTAAGGCAGTTTGATGCTAGATATGTGAATTTTAATGACGAAATACGAACTAAAATAGAGTTATAATCAAACCTAGGGGCTTGTTATCCGGGCCTCGGACCGACCAATGAGGGGCCTCGAGGTCGATGCCTCGGCTCAGGCTCAAGCTATCGGGGGTAATTGGGAATGGACTAACAGTTAGGATATAATTAAATGAGGCTCTTTATGGCCAATATCAAGCAATAAATGAAGAACAAGTATGGAAGCAATAAATGAGAGAGGTAGTCTCGAGCGTGTAAGTTAGAGAGAAAAGAGAGAGAGATATTTTTGATCTTATGTAGAATAGTTGGAGAAACCTCCTTACAGAGTGCCAATGATTCCTCTTTTATAAGAGGGGGGAATCTAGACTTAGTACAAGATACGTTAAATGATAAAGGAAACGGGATGCGACAGCTAACTAGCTTCGTGATATAGACGTAGACCAGCGTTAGACTGCCATGGTAAACTTAACCGACCCTAGATACATTCTTTGGAAGCCTCCCAGGCTCGTCAGGGTCTCGTCCAACATTATCCCCGGGCCGGGTGTCGACGGATCTTGAGGGAAGTACCCGGATCGAGGTCTCGAGCCTCCGAGGCGATCTCCTAAAGTACTTTACCAACGAGAAATCGGTCCCGCTGATTTCACCATACACAGATAGTCTCCGTGTTTCTTAGAGATAAGCGATAAGAAATGATTTTGACATCCCACTCTATGGGCTCCAATAATGACGTCGTGCTGATGAGCAATCCTTTATGAGTGCCGAAACGTTTCACCATTTTGCTTTCTCAGGGCCATTTTGACGAGCCGTGATTTCTTTTTCTTCTGGGTCATAATGTTGCCGTTTATTCAGCTCCCATGAACACATTGAATGCGTCCATCGTAACGTTTTTCGAGGGCAATAATGGCGCCGTCGGTTATTTTACCCTTTCTCTTCTATAAATGGGGTTTTTTGTGACCAGTTTTTTTATCCAAGCATCCTCCGATATCTATACTTTCCTCCTTTCTTTCTATCTTTATTCTTTGCTGTTTTACTATGTTTCAGGCCCATGGCCTCAAGATTTTATGGCAACGTCATGCGTGTTGCGGCTTGTTTTCCGGACCTTCTCTGGTCGGACGAAGTTGTGCTGCCTTGATGTTATTGTTGTTGTTGTTGTTATTGTCTTCGCTAGCTTAGGGCGATGAAGCAGAGGACCGATTTCCTCCAACTCGAAAAAGTATTTGGACTATACACCACTGCTCAAGAGGAGGCTCGGATTATACACCGCTGCTCACCCTCCTTCCTCGGCTTGATGCATTGCACCCCCTTTGGATTCCTTGGGGTATGGCGGTGCTTTCTACTAGCTGTCACTTCCCAGGCTGAGGCAACGTCTCAAGAAGTGGCTTTATAATAGTAATACTGGCTGAGTTCATTCTAGCCAGAGTTTTCACCCAGCCACTTCTTGCCTTCTTTCGGCTTCTCCTTCGTCACTTTGCTCTTCTTCATCGCTTTCCTCTTCTATATCTTCCCTTTTGAAGACGCCATTCCGGGAAGGTCGAGATGAGACTCTCGAGGGGATTGGGCTTGGAAGATATTATCTTTGAGGTCACGCGCCCGAGGAGATGATACCGAAGATGTTGCTATTGAGGACGCACTTTTGGGAATAGGCTAGATTCTTAGGCTTTTGTTGTGTGTACACCCTTCCGCCTCTTTGTTCACGTGTAAGGATCCCCCTACGGGATTTTTTAATCATATGTAAGGATCCCCCGAGGGCCGTTGTAAGAAAAAATTTATGAATACAAAGATATTTTCGTGACTCCTGCCTTTGATATTTGTTGTATTTCTTTATGTTTGCAGAGACTTCGAATGCACAATCCTGTTTGTTGTTGCTAATACTGAACCCAGATACGAGTATTCCTTTCAGCCTTCGGTTGATGAAAACGGCTTCACGCGGGGTCTTTTGCGATTCCTTAGATTGAACCCGAATAAGGCCGATAAACTCGGGTCGCCGGGGCCCTAACTTCGCGCAAAGATGAGAATAATGCCTTGGGCCTCAGAGTCGTGACTTACCAGTTGAGTTCCGTAATAACCTTTGAGAAGAAATTTGCTCGGGGACCCGTGGGCGGGGGCTGATTTTGATCTCTTGAAAGCAGTCTCCGAGAGAAGACGTGCTCGCACTCGGACCACCTGGAAGCGCGTTTTAGTGTGAATAGCCTTATGGTGCTGTAGATAGATTCTGAAAGAGGGTTTGTCCGACCTTGGATGGCACCCGGAGCCAGGTCCACATGGGTGGCATTCAAAAAAAGCTCATTTTTTAGAGCCTGGTTCCCTTTGATGGAGATCCTCAAATTTGGGTGCCATTCTTGTGTTGGCGAAGGCGTTGTCGGCTCCCTGGAGCGCAACCTTAACTTGACGGAGGCCCTCGAGGTCGGGTACCGCCTTAGGACTGGAGGGATGCCTCTGACCCTTTGGGGCCTAACTTCCCTTTGACGAAGGTTCTTGGGGTCGGGTGCCACTCTTGTGTACTCCTTGAAGCGCAGCCTTACCTTGACGGAGGCCCTCGAGGTCGGGTACCACCTCAGGACTAGAGAGGATGTCGCTGACCTTTTGGGGCCTAACTTCCCTTTGACGGAGGTTCTTGGGGTTGTGTACCACCTCAGGATCCGTACCAAAGCCGTTGGCCTCCCGGGGCCTATCTTGGGTAGGCGAATCGTTGATGTTCCCCACATATATATAGGGTGGCTCCCTCTTCTTGGAATATCCCATTATTAGATAGATATCTTTCCGCCTTGGCATCGAGTCCTTCGTTACGTTAAGTGCAAAAGTGTTCATGTAGGTTTCCGCTTCAGTTTGCTAGTTCTACCATAGTCATGACTGCTATTTTAGGGCCTGCCCAGTAGGGAGGGGAGGAGGGGAGAGTTCCACTCCCAGTGCTCAGGATCCACGGGAGTTTACTCTGAAGACTATGTCTTCGATAAGAGAGGAGCATCTGGAGATAGTGAGGAGAGATTGCGGATGGGGCGAGGGGGCAGCGCATTGCAGGCGCTTTCCCCGGATGAGGGTATTACGGACCCTACCGATGGATTCCTGAACGTGTACTTGTACCCTTTCGCACTAGGCCCCCTTGATAGGGTCGTACTCGATTTGTGTAATAAAGTATAGGGTTACTTTGGCGCAAATACATCCGTCGATTTGACGAGTAATGCTGATTATGAGGTTCTTTGAAGAGAAGGCAGGGCTTGAATTTACACTCAGTCACCTCGTCAGGGTATACCGGCCCTTTCATCATTGAAGCCTGCTAACGTTGTGGTGCCGTTCGTCCATGCCCTTTGTTGTTGATGGTGAGCAAGATGGAGATCGAGAGTGGGTCAGTCGATTTATCCGGGTCCGGACAACTGACGTTATCCCCGTGGAACTTATTCCATTTCACAAGGAATGGAATTACATGCGCGAGTGAAGTGTCTCGTGCTTTCTCAGATTCGCTCATGGCGAAAGCCAGTTTAGTAATTTTATTTCCATCTTTTCTGCAGCAATTTTATAGGCGCCGAGCGAAGTTCCTGATCTGCCCGGCTGGGTCTGGAGGTTGGCGACCCATTTGACTTGTGACGAGCGTAGGCGGCGAGTTGTTTCCCGGGGAACATGGGAAGCAAAATACCAAGGTATGTGCGTACGCTTCTTTTACCTTGCCCTTCGTACATTTGGGATGACGCTTTCCACTTTTTATGTACTGACCTTGCCGTCGTAGGTATCGGAAGGTCACTAGGGGCGAGGCTGTGCTCCTCTAGAGAGGGGGAGGAGTTGTTATCTTCCGATCCAAGGGACGATGGTGATAAATCGGATATGCACTCGCAGTGCGATGGAGCTTTTAGCAGAGCTAAACGGGTTCGAGTCTTCGAGGAGAAAATATCGCCTGAGCCTGCTATACCTGAAGTCTCCTGTTCCGGAGTGGTGGTTCCTCCGAGTGATTATGCTTCAACTGAGGTTGGTTCTTCCAGGGCCGAGGGCGCCGGACCAACAGAGAGGTGTGCTCGGCCTTTGAGAAAGTCCTCCGACTTCACTTTGTGATGAGCTTTGGCAAAGGCCTTCCGAATCGCGTGTCTTCCCTTCCTTATCAAGTTTTTCTTTTGTAGGCCTTTGACAGGCTTAGGTATGAGCTTCTACATCATGGGGCTAGGTTCCGGAAAGCTCTGGATGAGGGTAGGTCCCTTAGGCCCCTCTACAAGGAGAAGGAAGTTGAGTTGATGCACTAGCTATATGAATTTTTTCGTTCATCTGCTTAAACGATTGTTGTGAGTAAACTTATAGGAATAATTGGATTTCACTTAGTTACAAGCAAGAAATAATAATGAAGAAATGAAAACCCCGTTAGTAGCGGCGAGGAAGATCAGATTAGGGGTTTGAAGAAAAACAAACACGAAGGTTCGTCTATTTGATGGAGCAGGTAACTTCTCGTGGTATGCATTTCGATTTTTAACCTTTTAGGTTAACTTTTTGCCTATCTTAGTTGCAGAAAAAGACTGAGGCTCTAGAGCACCTTAGGGGGTGAAGCCGATCGAGTTAGGAATGACTTTGGTGCGCTAAGAGCTCAGGTGCAGGCTCAAGCTTCAGAGTAGAAGGGTGCCTTGGCTAAAGTTCCTGCCTTCGAGGTCCAACTCTGATTGGCTCATGAAAACGCTTCAGTTTAAGCGGATATGATCACAAAGCTTGAGTCCGAACTTTCGAAGGTCAGGGCTGAGATCGTTGATGCTCGGGCTGAAGCAGCATTGAGCCGGACTAAGGCTGATCAGGAGATGGTGATTCATTCGAAGGATGTTACTGATGCTCAAGCCGAGTTGAAGAGGGCCCTCGATCGTGAAGTGAGGGTCGAGGAATATGTTCATTGCAGATCCTGAAGAAAGGTACTTCAAGAGATCGGCGTTAGGGGTTTTGTTCTTCTGGAAGAGCTAGCTTGATCAAGGGCGGACGAGCGTGATGCTCGGTCACTTCTGGCCGACGCTGAAGAGAGTGAAGATGAGGTTGGTAGGCCATAGCCTTCTGGAGCGGGGTGTAGACTTTGCCATTTTGTATGTGATATTTGCATAGCGCATTTATAGATGGAGAATGCGCCTTTTTATGTATGTAAATAAAACAAAATTTGAAGCTTTATTTCCTAAGTATCCCTTTCTGCTTTGCTTCTGACTAGGTGGACTGGTTTCGGAGTTGGCGAGAATTCTTAGATTCGTAATATGGCTCCGGAGCTCATCAGGCATGCCCGGGGGCTCTTACGTGTTCGGTTGATGCGACCTTTAGTACAAGCTGGTGTTGGAGCCCTTACGTTTTTGCTTGACTGTCTTGGGTTCAGTCTCCGAGTCGGATTACGACTTGAGCTCAATTGACCCTCAAGTTTTGTATTTTCGTGGGCTGTCGACAATGGCTCTTACACCTTGGGTCGGAGCGACCTTTTATGTATGTGGCCCTGAGGCTCATGAAGCTAGCGATGACGACTCTTACGTTATGCCCTTAGGAATGTGTAGTTAACTATTTTGGATTCAGTCTCCGAATCGGGTTGCGACTCGAGCTCACTTTGACCCTCAGGTTTTGTATCTTCGTGGGATGGCGACAACGGCTCTTATGCATTGGGTCGGAGCAACCTTTTGTGTATGTGGCCCTGAGGCTCATGAAACTGGCGACGATGGCTCTTATGCTATGCCCTTAGGCATGTGTAGTTTACTACTTTGGATCCGGTCTCCAAATCGGGTTACGACTCGAGCTCACTTTGACCCTCAAGTTTTCAAATTTTAATCTAGTGACAGTGGCTCTTATCCTTTTGGTCATTGCGACCTTTTAGTGTGGCCCTGAGGCTCATTTGGCTGGCGACAATGGCTCTTACGCTTTCGCCCTTGGGCATATGATGGCTTAGTTTTCCTCTCATTAAGGACTTTTTGAAATGATTTTGTCTGACCCGTTGTCGGTTCAGGAAGAACCTCGATTTCAAGTCGTTTGCGGCGATGTTCGAGCACCTCGGGAGGTTTAGCTCATAGGCTGAGTAGCTCGAAGCCTTGTGATTTGGAGATGACATGGTCGAAGCTCGTTTTCCTGTTGAGGGTAGCCTGTTTAACCGGTTCTTTTCGAAGTAGATTCGAAGTAATGGCCTGTGATTTTATAGAGACGGTCGGGCATCCCCGAGTCGCATTAATTTGGCTGGTGCAGCCATATTGACCGTAGTCATTTGTGTTTGGCCTAAGCCATTTTTGATCCCGAGTGTGGTAGTTTAGGCGTCTATATCGAGGGTATGCCCTTTCGGGAGTCTTACAAATGCGACATATAGCCTAAACTTCGGGATCGAGTTTTATGCCTGTAGTAAGGTCTTACAAAATTTTCATTCCTGTTGAGGTTTTATAGTTTTTTCATGCCTGTTGAGGTGTTACAGTTTTTTCATGCCTGTTGAGGTGTTACAGTTTTTTCATGCTTGTTGAGGTCTTACAATTTTTTCATGCCTTTTGAGGTCTTACAGTTTTTGTTGCTATATAAAATGAATCTTGCCAAACCGAGTTTGCCCGCTCGGGGTCTTACGGCCTCGAGTTTTTTAGTGAGTGGCAATTGGCGACAGTCTCTGAGTCATTGAGCTTGCTTAGGCTCAAAGGCCATTACTCGTGAGCTCGGAATTGCCTCATAGAGGACTTATGAGCATAGAGTTCCGACCCTGAAGCCATGCGGGTATCAAATTATTGACGCTAGTCTCCGAGTATTTCGGGACGTACTCGATGGAGGGATCCTTGATGTGAACAAGTTGAATTTCTTCGGAGTACGAGATGCTTTTGGTGAAAGATATTCTTTGATTGCTTGGCGTAAGTACATGTTGTTTTGTTGTCGTAAGCCTGGATTATGCGGACACGGTTCGTTCGACCATTTGGCTCGATACATCATTTCCTATTGGAACCTCGTTTGTCATTTCCTGGTACAGGGTTGATTGCAAAAGAAAACCCTGTAAGCTTGTTGGGTCCTTCTTAGGCAGCGTGTGGATGTTGCCTCATTAAAAACTTTGCTGGTAAAAACCCTTTTCGGGACAAAAGCTCGGCCAAAGGGAAAGAACGCAACGGACGCTGCTAAAGCCTTAAGATCTTCGGGTTGGGTTAGCATTCCTGACTGGTTGCCTGCATAGGTGTCAGTGTATGATAATGAAAGAGGGACGTGATCTTACCTTACCGTGGGGTACGCAGGTGATGTTCCGAGGCCTGATGTGTTCCTATTGTTTGGCGCGAGGACCCGATATGGTCCTCCACTGTGTTTAGTCGGGCTTAGCCGAAGACGTAGTTCGATTATCCTTTGACCCTTTCGAGGGTGGAGAAATCGGTGCCGGCGTCACGTAACGTGAATACTTCCCTTGACACGGGTTTTTCATCATAGACGGTTTTAATTCCGTCCTTTACTGGGGATTCCATCATTTTGGTGAAGGGGGATGGTACCGCTCTCATGCGATGTGTTCGCGACTGTCTGAATAAGGCGTTTATGCCTCGCGTTCCCTTTGATGACACGAGATTTGGCGTTTCGATCTGTGTCGGTTGTGCTGTCTGAGAGAATGGTCTCTCATTTTGTTATTTCGATCATCGTGTTGAATCCGTCAAGGATTCGAGAGGCGAGCATGATTTGGTCTAGTAGTCCAAGCTTTTTTGTCACTCTCGACCTGATAATGTTGGTCGAGCTGCCTGGATTCACAAGCGCACGCTTTATTCAAAATGGATGAATAAAGAAAGAGGTTACCAGTGTGTTGTTATGGAGTTGGGGCGAGGTTTTGGAGCTTTCCTTGTTGAATATGGGGGCACCTACGGGTACGTATTCCCGTGTTCGTCTTTCTCCAGCAATGGATATTTTTGTCCTCCTCTTCACAAGTTCCCGGGGGGTATCTACGCCCCTCCAATATCGTGATAACATTTCGCGGCCCATTTGATTCGTCCTTCTTGGCCACCTTTCTTTCTTGGAACCGAACTTGAGCTCGATTGCCCGAAAATTCTCGGCGGTGACCTTTATTGAGTAGCTTGGCTATTTTCTTTCGGAGCTGGTGGCAATCTTCGATCCTGTGGCCGGATATTATGAATTTCACATACCAAGCTATGATTCCTCTAGGAAGGATCCGACCGAATAGGCCTGGGCCATTTGGTGTCCCCGGTTTTGATGACGGTGAACACGATGTCTGATACAGCGATATTGAAGTTGTATTCTAATGGGCGAGGCACCCCCATTGGCCTCGTGTCTCCGTCGAATCTGGTTCTATTATCGAGCCCTCGAGGGTATTATCCTCGATCCATTCTCCGACCATTGCGAGGCAAGTTGCGTCTCGGGGCATTCCTTCTATCTTCGATGTACGACCGATAATTTTCTTTGTTTGGTTTCAGTTTCTTTGCCAGGAGCCTGCTTGGGTATACTGAGCCCGAGGGGCTCCTAGTTGGTCATCCTCGACCCTGATTTGTGATTGGTACCGGTTATGGGCGTCCGACCAAGTTGTAGCTGGATACTTGATCAAGTTCTGTTTCAACTGTTCCGAAGTCACCGAGCTTCGTTCATTCGGGCCTTGAGTGATGGTTTGCACCACCCAGTCGTCGGAGACTGGGGGTAGTTGCATTCGTTCCGTTTGGAAACGAGATATGAATTCTCGTAGCATTTCATTCTTCTTCTGCTCAATCTTGAATGCGTCGTACTTTCTTGTCGATACTTTGATGGCACCGGCGTGTGTCTTTATGAAGGAATCTTCTAGCATGGCAAATGCATCTATGGGGTTGGGAGCTAGGTTGAGATGCCACATCATGGCCCCCTTCGAGAGTATTTCTCCAAACTTCTTCAGTAAGACGGACTCGATCTCGTCATTTTTTATATCGTTGCCCTTTACCGCAGGTTTAGGCAGTAACGTGCTATTAGGGTCTGTAGATTGCATGCAAAAGTGTATTATGAGTACTATTGACCCCGTGTACTCAGCAAGTATCATAACTAACCATGGCAAGGTAATAGAAACGAGAATTATAAATGATACTCGCTAATCACCTATACAGTTCATAATTACAACAAGTGCAGAATAATAATATGATCAAGTCATGAATAACTGATTAAACCACCTTGGTGCACATAATAACCTAATGTACTCTACTTAGTCAACAATTCGGCATATAAAGAAGATATGCAAATAAATCAGGTAAACAACCAAGAAAATTGCAAGTAAAGATGAAATGCGATAACCAAATCAAACACTGGCCAGTCTTTCCTCAAAGATACCATAAACCGAACCAAACCACTAATCAGATTTCCTTATATCGCGTGTACAACATCAAGAGAGAAACATAAGAGGGTGGCCTTAGGGGGATGAATCCATATCCACACGCTGAGTGGACAACTCACGTGCTGCACGGATAACTCACGTGCTAATAATACCAACCGCATAGACAACTCACGTGCTGCACGGACGACTCATGTGCCAATAATGATTACCGTGAAAATGGTAATAACAATTAAATTTATTAATGAGACTCTAAAAATATATGATCTATTTTTATGCTAGTTGTTAAGGCAGTTTGATGTTAGAATTGTGAATTTTAATGACCAAATACGAACTAAAACAGAGTTATAATCAAACCTAGGGGCTTGTTATCCGGGCCTCGGACCGACCAATGAGGGGCCTCGAGGTTGATGCCTGGGCTCGGTCTTAAGCTATCGGGGGTAATCGGGAAGGGACTAACAGTTAGGATATAATTAAAGGAGACTCTTTATGGCCAATATCAAGCAATAAATGAAGAACAATTATGAAAGCAATAAATGAGAGAGGTAGTCTTGAGCGTGTAAGTTAGAGAGAAAAGAGAGAGAGAGATATTATTGATCTTATATAGAATAGTTGGAGCAACCTCCTTACAGATTGCCAATGATTCCCCTTTTATAAGAGGGGGGAATCCAAACTTAGTACAAGATACGTTAAATGATAAAGGAAGCGGGATGGGACAACTAACTAGCTACGTGATGTAGACGTAGACCAGCATTAGACTGCCCTGGTAGACTTAACTGGCCCCGGATGCATTCTTCGTAAGCCTCCCATGCTCGTCGGGGTCTCGGCCAACATTATCCCCCGGCCGGGTGTCGACAGATCTTGAGGGAAGTACCCGGCTCGAGGTCTCGAGCCTCCGAGGCGATCTCCTGAAGTACTTTACCAACGAGAAATCGGTCCCCCTGATTTCGCCGTACACAAATAATAACAAAATCTCGGATCCACACAAACAACGCACGTGTTGCACGGATAACTCACGTGCTATTAATCACAATCCACACAGCGTGGTCACGTGCTCAAAATTTCAATCCACACGATGTGGTCACGTGCTCATAATCACAATCTGCACCGTGTGGTCACGTGCTAATAATCATAATCCGTAAAGCATGGTCATATGCTACCAGTCCAATCTATATCACACAGAAAGCAAATATACAAGAATACATCTACATGATCAATAAATATAAAATTTCATACTCTTGGACTGGTATAAGTGACATGCTAAGGTGTATGCATGTGCAAAGTGTGCTATCATAGCTTAAATCAGGCAAAAACATCACGAAAGTAGCAATTACCAGGTTCAATCAGGAGATTAACCTCTATGTAATCTCAAACATGGTTCAAATAGCTCACAACAGGGATACAAATATAAGAACCATCATGGCATGAATCTTGGCAATCAATCCAAGGCATACCATAGCCTAAGAACTACCCCGAGCATGAATAATACCTCGGTGCACGTACATGGGCTCAACCCCACACATGTGCACCACCCACCGCACGTAGCTTTCACAAATAACTCAGGCAACTAGTGCCTCTAGCAGGCCAAATCAATACTCTAGAAACGCCATCCCGCACAAATCGGCCTTTGAACGGCTCGAAACTAGCCAAAAGCAACTCAAAAACATCAATTATTATCATAGGAATCAAACCCAAACGATAAAGGTCGAATCTTTAACCAAATATTTAAAGGCAACCAAAAAGTCAACCCAGGCCCGCACCCCAAAACTCGACAAAACTCACAAATTCTGACAATATATTCGAATACGAATCCAACCATACAAGTTTCATCCAATTTCGACTCGGAATCGATGTTCAAAACCCAAGTATTCACTTTTGAAACGTTTTTTACTATTTCTCTTTTAGATTCACCAATCAAATGCCAAAATCGAAGATAGAATCATGAATAATAAATAAATAAAATCGAGTCAAGAACACTTAAATCCAGGTGGAGGAAATCGCCTAAACAATCGCCCAAATTCGAGCTCCCAATTCCAAAATATGACAAAACGAGTTCAAAGTCCGAAATTAACAACTTATATGCACTGCCCAGTAGTACCCTACGCGATCACAGTTGTACCCTCACGGTCGTGATTGTATTTGCGATTGCGATGCACAAAGTGATACTCTACCCCAGGGACTTCTTTGCGAACATGGTCAATCCACTAGATTCGGTGCGTTAAAGTAAAATATATTGAATATTTAGGTCTTATTCTTTTACATTTTGAAGTATTTTTATTGAATAGAATGAATGTAACAAAATAGTAGTTTTAATTTTGGTGCATAAATAAGGTATATGTTGTAATTATACATGATTTTATTTGTAGTATAAATGGTGAGTCCAAATTTTTCATTGAGCCACAAATGCCCTTTTTGTATTATTTACAGCATGTGGACATCTTATTTTATTGTTTGAGGAAAAAGGACAAATATGATCCTGATGTTTACATCAAGTTTACCACTATAAATTATTTATTTGATCTGAAGATTAAGGCTCTGTATATGAAATTCATTGAACAAAATAGAGACAGCCTTATTTTGAAACCTGAGCACGATATTGCCCATTACATTTTGGGTGATTCAATGCTTTGTAACAGCATGGCACACAGTCGATCACGTTTTATTTCCCATAAATGTTGTATATAATGATTATTGGTTACTGGCAATACTTATTACTCTTTAAATGCAGTGATTAAATGTGTGTGATATCAATGCTCAGCGCACCAGGTTTGTGGCGATGTTTGTGGAATTATTGTGGAATGAAGAAGGAACAACTTGTCGTCAGCGAAGTAGAAATCCCTATGAAAATTAAATAAAAAGGTCGTGTTGATAAGAATAGTAGCTTTACTATATTATGTAGTACTTCTTAATTTTCTTTCATATGTATTTCATTAAAGTTTTTCTTTTAGTAAACAAGTGGAGCTATCACTACTAGAAATTCGGAAAAAAGCGACCACAAAAAGCGACCAAAGTTGGTCGCTTATGGCCCAAAAAGCGACCAAAAAGCGACCAAACACGCCTGGTAGCTATATTGATGGTCCCTTTTATTTAGTAACCAACTTTGGTCTCTAAGCTAAAAGGGCCAAATATTCTGATTTTGACTTTAGTGACCAACTTTGGTCGCTATATTAATTTAATAATATAAATTTGGCGACCAAAGTTGGTCTCTGCATATGAAATACGTTGTTTTTAATTTATCATTAATCATTAGAAAGCGACCAACTTTGGTCTCTAATCCAAATATTATATTTTAAAATCTGGACAATAGAGACCAAAGTTGGTCACTAAATTCAAGAATTTAATTTTTTTTTAAAGATAAGCGACCAACATTGGTCGCTATATTTCCAGAAATTGTATTTTTTTAATAGAAATCTGGGCAGGTAGCGACCAAGGTTGGTCGCTATTGCCCAGAAAATTATTTTTTTATAGTGAAAAACGACCAAATAGAGACCAAAGTTGGTCGCTTTTCTTGGTATATTTTTGGCAGAAACTGCCTGTTTTGGCAGCTACACCACCTGCCAGCTTACTAAATATCCTAAACGGGCATTTTATGCCAGCAACAACAACAACAACAATTAAAAGCAACAATCAATAGAACTAACACATTAAGCTAACAAAACTAAATTAACGCTTATTACAAGCCCATTCGAACTAAAAAGAACTAACACAATAGAACGAAGTTTTTTTGTCTAGTTCAAAGTATATAAAGTACTCAAAGAGTGTTCTTTCAGCATCCTCGTCCGAAAGTTGGATTGCCTCGCCCGATTCATTAGGTGGTTGACTGCGTATGAATTCCCCCACGTCAGCTGCATGTGAAGCGAACCTATATGAAAAATTATATATATTGAATTAGTATTTCAAAATTTATATAAAAGTAAATCAAAATACTTAATGAAAAGTAAAAAAACTTACATGTATATAGTCGAGGCTCGACCCTCCTTTCTGAATCAGTCTCTTTCTTCTTCTTTACAATACGAGTTTCATTGAATAGTTCATCTTGCTTCATTGGCATCATAAAGCTGTCTGGTGGCTTTGGTGATTATCCTCGTGGTACTATTACTCGGGATGAACTTGGATACAGTACCTGACAGGGTGTGTCTTTGATCAATTGTTAATCTCTATAGCTACAATGATAATGAGAAGGCAACGACATGTGTTTCAAAATAGTGATGGTGTAGGTAGGATTTTAACATTTCCTAAGTAGATAAAAGAGGTTATAGAGGAATTCTCTACTTCACTTTCCAAGAGGAAAAGAAGTTTGATTGATAGTGACAACGTTGATGAAGACGGAATGTTTTCCGTTGGTCGTGGCAGTTCCCATAAAGCGGGGATCATAAGACTCTATGATGACAAAGATTATAGGAAGTTTTGTTCTAAACTTTCTTCCAAGTCTGATCCGTACAAGCTTAATGTGATATTGGTGATATTTCTTCGGATTCAGACAATGATTTGACCGACAAAAGTATGGAAATGCTCTTAAAAAGAATTAAAAGTAAAACGTTTTTCTTGGTAGAGAAGGATGCTGAAAAGATTTTACCTTTAATTCTTTTTAAGAGCATTTCCATACTTTTGTCGGTCAAATCATTATCTGAATCCGAAGAAATATCACCAATATCACATTAAGCTTGTACGGATCAGACTTGAAAGAAAATTTAGAACAAAACTTCCTATAATCTTTGTCATCATAGAGTCTTATGATCCCCATTTTATGGGAACTGCCATGACCAACGGAACACATTCCGTCTTTATCAACCTTGTCACTCTCAATTAAACTTCTTTTCCTCATGGAAAATGAAGTACATAATTACTCTATAAGTTCTTCTTTTATCTACTTAGGAAATACTAAATTCCTACCTACACCATCACTATTTGAAACACTTGCCATTGCCTTCTCATTATCATTGTAGCTAATGAGAAGAACAATTAAAGGCACACTTTGCCAGGTACTGTGTC
The DNA here is from genome assembly GCF_000715075.1 of Nicotiana tabacum. Lineage (NCBI taxonomy): Eukaryota > Viridiplantae > Streptophyta > Magnoliopsida > Solanales > Solanaceae > Nicotiana > Nicotiana tabacum. The sequence continues at coordinate 147,081,653 of NC_134080.1, forward strand.
TTAGTTATTCTTGGTGGAAGTTCTATTGCATGTCTAATAACTTCATCAACCTCTTCTAATAATCCTCCGACAATCTAAAATTTCAAAACATAAACTAAAAGTTCAATTCATATTCTAAACCTTCAATTCATATCCACAAAAGTTCAATTCATATCCTAAAGGTTCAACTCATATCCTAAAAAGTTTAAGTCATATCGTAAAATTTCAATTTATATCGTACAAGTTCAATTCACAAGAACAAAACCTAAAAACTAAAATTTCATCAATTCTTATCCTACGAGTTTAAACATAAACTAAAAGTTCAATTTATATCCTAAAGGTTCAATTCATATCCACAAAAGTTCAAGTCATATCCTAAAATTTCAATTTATATCCTAAAATTCAACTCATATCCTAAAATTTCAATTTATATCCTACAAGTTCAATTCACAAGAACAAAACCTAAAAACTAAAAGTTATATTCATATCCTACGAGTTTAAACATAAACTAAAAGTTCAGGTCATATCCTAAAGGTTCAATACATATGCTAAAGGTTCAATTTATTTCCTAAAAGTTCAACTCATATCCTAAAAGTTTCAATTCATATCCTAAAAATTCAACTCATATCCTAAAATTTCAATTTATATCCTACAAGTTCAATTCACAAGAACAAAACCTAAAAACTAAAAGTTATATTCATATCCTACGAGTTTAAACATAAACTAAAAGTTCAAGTCATATCCTAAAGGTTCAATACATATGCTAAAGGTTCAATTTATTTCCTAAAAGTTCAACTCATATCCTAAAAGTTTCAATTCATATCCTAAAAATTCAACTTATATCCTAAAATTTTAATTTATATCCTACAAGTTCAATTTACAAGAACAAAACCTAAAAACTAAAAGTTATATTCATATCCTACGAGTTTAAACATAAACTAAAAGTTCAAGTCATATCCTAAGGTTCAATACATATGCTAAAGGTTCAATTTATTTCCTAAAAGTTCAACTCATATCCTAAAAGTTTCAATTCATATCCTAAAAATTCAACTCATATCCTAAAATTTCAATTTATAACCTACAAGTTCAATTCACAAGAACAAAACCTAAAAACTAAAAGTTATATTCATATCCTACGAGTTTAAACATAAACTAAAAGTTATGATTATATCCTAAAAAGTCAACCCATACCCTAAACCCTAGATTTCTATAAATCCTAGATTTCTATAAAATGTTAAATAAAGTTAAATACAATGTTAAATAAAATGTTAACATTTCTATAAACCCTAGATTTTTATAAACCCTAGATTTTTATAAAATGTTAAATAATGATAAATACAACCTAAACCCTAGGTTTCTATAAAATACAATGTTAAATAATCAATTGAAACACTAGTCATTTGAAACTAATTCATAGCTAATAAACAAAACATTATAAACTTACACAAAAGATATAAATTGTAATTCTAACCTAAAATTTTTAGGAGGTGGAGAAGGAGAGAGACGCAGCAGCGGCAGAGGCGACGACGACGGGGCGGCGGCAGCTGGGCGGTGGTCGTTGGTGGCATGGGTGGGGCCTCTGGTGCTGGGAGTTGGAAGGGGGGGGGGTTTGAGTGTGAGAGAGAAAAGAGAGATTTTGGGAAATTTTTAGAAAGAATGGGAGGGGATCCCGGTTTTGACAGTCTGGAATTAAAAATAGCGACCACAGTTGGTCGCAATTTTGGTAGGTAAATCAGTTTTGAATTTTTAGAAATAGCGACCAAAGTTGGTCGCTATTTCTAAAAAAATTATATTACTCTTAATTCAATTTAAAATTATATATATATGTAGTATAAATTTAGGATTTTAATTCAATTTAAGCTATATATATATATATATATATAATACAATTTAAAATTATGTACATATGTAGTATAAATTTAGGATTTTAATTCTATTTAAGCTATATATATATATATATTCGATATAATACTACCTAATACACTTATAATACACTTATACTTAGTGTATAGTATAGCGTAAGTATATATATATTATATATATAAGCTATATTCGATATAATACTACCTAATACACTTATACTTAGTGCATAGTATAGCGTAAGTATATATATTATATATATATATAAGCTATATTCGATACAGTATTACCTAATACACTTATACTTAGTGCATAGTATAGCGTAAGTATATATATATTATATATGTAAGCTATATTCGATATAGTATTACCTAATACACTTATACTTAGTGCATAGTATAGCGTAAGTATATATTATATATATATATATATATATATAAGCTATATTCGATACAGTATTATCTAATACACTTATACTTAGTGCATAGTATAGCGTAATATATATATTTATATATATATATATATATATATATATATATATATATATATATATATATATATATATATATATATATATATATATATATATATAAGCTATATTCGATACAATATTACCTAATACACTTATACTTAGTGCATAGTATAGCGTAAGTATATATATATATATATATATATATATATATATATATATATATAAGTTATATTCGATATAATATTAGCTAATAGACTTATACTCAGTGCATAATATAGCGTAAGTATATATATATATATATATATATATATATATATATATATATATATATATATATATATATATATATATAAGCTATATATATTTACCTAACCTGTCCAGGACGTACCTGCAGTCAATTAGCATAGTACTAGCACATACAGGTACTTTCAAGACTTCTTCAGGAAGTTTTTGTAAATCCCAAGACTACTTTTAAATAAAAGACAACACATTAATTTTGAAAAGAAAAGGCTACAGATTGAATACACACACACACACACATATATATATATATATATATATATATATATATATATATATATATATATATATATATATATTAACGGCTTACATTTATATTATTTAGATAGTAAATACAAAAGTGATTTTTAATTTTGACCATTGTTGACCTGAATAGAGACCAACTTTGGTCGCCATTTATTCAAGAATTTAGTTTAGCGACCAAAGTTGGTCGCTATATTTAAATCAGATTTAATTATATTTCATATAATATTTAAATTAATAATATAATTATTAAAATTGTATAACTGGGTCCCATTTAAGCGACCAAAGTTGGACGGTATCTTCCTACCCTTTAAGTTGCGACCAACGTTGGTCGCAATTTTTATATTATATATATTTATATTTTATAATTTTTTTAAAATAATAATATAATTATTAAAATTTTGTAGGTGGGTCCCACTTTAGCGACCAACATTGGTCACTAATCTCAGTAAATGTTTGACCAAGAAGAAAGTCTGACCAGTCCAGTCAATATTTTGACTAATATAACGACCAAGTAGCGACCAACTTTGGTCGCTATTTTGTTTCTTTTATTTATTTTATTATTTTCGCTAGTTTAGCGACCAACTTTGGTCGCTAAATTTTGGTCGTTTTTTTCCGGATTTCTAGTAGTGTATGTTTGATGTTAACTATCTTTAATTATTACGTTTTATAGTTGAATAATGCCCATGAAGAGGTGCAATTATGCTGTCAATATATGTCTGAAATTTATGGTCAACAGATTAGTAATTGCAGAAGAATATGATACTTTTATGATGTCTTTTTACTTGTGTTAGCAGCTTTGGATCCTTTATGAAACAAAGATTTATGCAGTGTTAATGCGATAGCAATTCCCAACAAATAGTGTATGTGTTATTACATGGTATTGGATAAATTGTGATTACTTTGTCTACCAACATAACAATAAGTATGGTAATATAGATTTATTTCAAGTATAATTACACATGATGTATAATATCTTCTTATACACACAGGAAGATCACTCACACAAGCATTTCTTTCAATATTATGTCACACTCATATTCCACTGTATGCAAACTCAAATGGCAGCAGATACAGCTATTTCATATCAAGGAAGCAGAAATTCTCAGTAGATGACTCAAACTCATTCACACATGCATGCCTGGTATTAAATTATTACATATATATATATATATATATATATATATATATATTCTCTTAGGAATAGGAACACAACTTGTGGAAAATAATATCACAGACAGACCACCAATTGGAATGTCAAATATGCAAGATCAAGATATCTTTACATTCACACCAGCATGAATTAAAAAGCAACCAATTCCAGTCTTCCAGAGGCACCATTGACAGTACGTTACTTTGTCCTCGTCCGGCAATTCTTTTGTCTCCATCACCCTCGATCGTTGTCATTGGAAAACTTTGTAACTTAATGAGTCTTTTATTTGAGGGTGTATCCTACATATTACCAAATCGTTAAACATTATACATTGTATATAGTTTATACATTTTAGTGATTATCAACTTTTGCCAGGCAATACTCAATTGAGTATCAAAAGACAACCGAAGATACCATCATTTACATTGAACCCAAAAGATTAGTCATATATAACACAAAATGCATTTCTATTAAACTACTGTTTCGGCTTGAATACTGCAGCTATGCCTGCAATTTTTATACTAACTAAAATTATCAACTAGTACTGAAGTAATTAAATACAATCTATTATGACATCTTGCAATACTATTTAACCCACGGCAGCTCATGCCACTCAAACTTGAGACCATACTCGAAAACATATCCACGTATACACCGAAATAAACTACTGCTTGTATTCATCCAGTGATTAATAATAAGCTGCACATTTCGCGAGAAATATTTTCTGCCCATTTGCCAATATATATATGAAAAGTCGTTGTGGTTCATATTTCATGAAAAGTTATGATACTTGGTATACATGAGGTTTTTGGTAGATAACGACATATCATTCAGACTTCTATAAAGAAAATTATTGATACAGAGAATTAATTATCTTTTTGTACAGAGAACTATTAAATAATTGTTATTTCGTGGCTTGAATTATTTTCTTGTATTTTTAAAAAACCCATAATCCCTATAGGTGTTGGAAAACCCAGTGTTCTAATAGATTTGGGAAAAGAAAAATTATTGTCCTTTTCAAATTGGAAATTTTTTGTCTTATAGGTTTGGGACTATTTGGGATCTATATATAGGGGTTGTAGTTGGGGATTATATAGATTGTATTGTGCTTGTCTTCTCATTTATAGTGGAAAACTCTCTTTGCTTTTTCCCCGAGGATTAGGCTTAGCCGAACCTCGTTAAATCCTTGTGTTGATTTTTCTTCTCTATTTGCATTGTGTGTGATCGTGTGCTAGTTAACCCACGATCTTCCGCAATAATTGGTATCAGAGCAAGGTTCGGGTTTCTGCATATAATCAAGGGTTAAGATGTCTTCATCATCTTCAACAAAGTACGAAGTAGAGAAATTTGACGGGGGTTCTAGTTTTAGTCTATGGAAGATTAGGATGAAATCGTCTCTGGTGTTACAAGGGTTATGGAAGGCAATTGATGAGGATTTTCCTGAAGAGATGGCAGCGACAAAGAAGGCAGACCTAAAGGAGAGGGCTTTGAGTGCGATCTTCATGAGCATTACAGATAACGTTATTCGGGAAATTGCTGAAGAAACTCTGCAGCAATAGCATGGAAGAAGTTGGAAGATCTATATTCTAAGAAATCGCTAACAAACCGTCTCTACCTAAAAAATAGGTTATATCATCTTCGTATGAATGAAGGTACACCTGTTAAAAGTCACCTTAATGAATTTAATTCAATTATAGTTGACCTAAAAAATGTGGATATCAAAATTGAGAGTGAGGATCAAGCCTTGATTGTGTTATGTTTTTTACCACCGTCATATGATACTTTTGTCGATACGGTGCTATATGGGAAAGACAACATTTCACTGGAAGATGTTAGTAATGCACTAAAATCTAAAGAGTTGAAAAAGATCTTTCCAAACAGCAAAATTGAGGGCGAGGGTCTTGTGATTAGAGGAAGAACACAACAAAATGACTTTAACAGGAAAAAGTCAACCGCCAGATCAAATTCTAGAGCAAGGAAGCAACATTGTTATGAGTGTGGGAAGCAAGGTCACTACAAGAGAGAATCTCCCAAGCTAAAAGAGAAAAAAGAAAAGTAGAAAGTAGATAATTCGGCAAATGTTGTTGACACTAGCAATAATTCTGATGATAGTGATTATGTAGAGGAAATCTGTGCCGTGAGTTCTAGTCATGGGTAGAATTCCTGGGTTCTTGATTCTGGTGCTACTTTCCACATGTGTCCACACAAGAATTGGTTTGCAACTCACAAGCAGATCAGTGGGGTTGTCTACATGGGAGATGATAATCCATTACCAGTAGATGGGATTGGTAACATCAGATTGAGAATGTTTGATGGAATTATCAGAAATATTGAGTGTTGGCATGTTTCTCGAATAAAGAGAAATTTCATTTCTCTTTCAACATTGGATGATCAAGGGTATAAGCTTCACTCTGAAAATGGAATACTTAAAGTGTGTAAAGGCTCCATGGTAATCACGAAGGGTTCTAAATTGTATCATCTCCAGGTCAGTGTAGCTGAAGGGGAAGTTGTTGTGGCTTCTGAGAAAAGTGATTAAAATCAGTCTCAGTTGTGGCACTTGCTGTCACACCTCCTTTTTCACCTACACCCGCAAGGGCGTAAAGGAGTTTTTCCACTTAAAGGACAATCGGAACGAGATTTAATTATTAAGGTTCAGAGTCGCCACTTGGGAGATTAATGGTATCCCAAGTCACCGGTTGAATCCCGAACCGAGGAAAACTATGATTCTGTTAACAGTCCGCAAACCAGAAATTCGAGTAAGGAATTTTGTTAACCCGGGAGAAGGTGTTAGGCATTCCCGGGCTCCGTGGTTCTAGCACGGTCGCTCAACTGTTGTTTTTGACTTTATCTGATTTCAAAACATGTTTTAACTTATGTTCTTTTTAATCGTAAACCGCTTTTATCGTTATTTTAAAAGAATTGCAACGTCGTGAAAACGCGTTTCGAACCTCGTCGCAATCAATGCGCTCATGATTTTCAACACATTTCGACTCCGTTGAGATTTGGATTTGGGTCGCATCAATGCGCACCCGAGTTTAAGAAGGTAATTTTATTAAAGTCGTGCTTAAAGAGTCTAACGTAATATTATTTTGAGGAAATCCGTGAAATTCGCTAAACGGCCCATCCCGAAGTCTAAAGTTAATACAATATCTATTGAGGGCCCCGCAATTTGTAGTTTTATTTGGCGAGACTCGTCTCATTTATTATTTAAAAGGCCGACCTAAAAGAGACTACGATTTCTATTCACTTTGTCTCTAATAATAAAGAAGAAACCATAATTATTTAGCAAGATATGCGAAATGGATTCAGGCCAATTTTATAACACTGATGGGCATTTGTACAAGCCCAAACGTAATCAAGGAGCCTAAAGTGAGACCCCATGGTCTCCACATGAGGCTGCAAGTGAAACTCATGAGGCCTGGGCCTTGGGGCAACGGTCCTATTCAACAGAAGGCGCCCAGTGACTCTAGCTACGCAACAGGCCCAAGAGCAACTCAACATTTGGTCTTCAACCTAATGGTGACTATCTGCAATTAATCCAATCTTTTAAAATGAATGAGGTTGCAATTTTCATGAATAACAAGGCAACAAAGTTTCGACCTTTCACAATTCAATTTCATATGGACTGGACTAGCTGCATTACTTCCATTATTTCATATTAACCATAAGCTAGCAGGAAATTACTAAAACTAACGTGAATTATTTTATTACCTCAACGTGAGATCAATTACAATTAGTACTTAACTCAAAAAGCTCATATGAATCTGCGAAGTAACAATTTAGCCCAATTAATACAAAACCAGCCCAGATCTAACAATATCAGTGACTTAACTCCTTAAATAGCGTCGCTTCCAACTCAAACCTAGACAATCTTACAATTAATACTCATGCCCTTCTGAACACAATCCGCATATTCTAATTAGTACCTATAGCGATTGTCCAAATAGCCTTTCCAAAATCAGTTATAATTTGTGCCATTTTGAAACTGTGAGAGTTAACTAACGCCAGAAATTATTTCAATAGGCACAAACACACAACTAATAGTTCACATGAACAAACTCAATCCTAGCAGTTCATCAGTTCAATATAGTCCAAAATCATTACAAACCTATACTGAAAGCATTGAAACCAACAAAAATTTCAACAAAATATGTTTCCTCTTCATTTCATTTCAACTGGAGATCTACATAGTATCGAGTTTCATGTTAAGTACCTGGAGATGTGAAATACAATAAGAAGAGGAAGATGATCAGCAGCAATAACAACCACAGATAGAAATCAATCAGCCAGTAGCTTAATTCAATAGCCACGAAGAGTTGAAAACCAAATAACACCCAGGCAATCAACCACAATTTACTATACCCAAATGCAATTGCAATTTAACCAGAAACTACAACACTTAATAATCAGCAATAACTCGAAATAGTCTCAAAAACACCTTTAGATGCCCTAAACACTCTAGGTATAGGACAGCACCTGAGAAATCTGTGCTACTTATCATCCTAAATGAATTAACTAGTGGAATACTCACATTTGTTTTCTGATTTTTCAATAGAAATCTAAGATCTAAAGGAAGTTTTTGAACTTTTACTAATCTAAAATTCAACTATCGGCTCAGATCTACAAAGAAGGCTTTTAGGGGGATTTTTTAGGTGAAGAGCTGACCCCCTTTCACAAGGCAAATGTGATCCCCTTTATAGGCAAACAAACAGCTCCTTATTTTCCTTTTAGTCCCTTATGTAATTTCACCCTAATCCCTTAGTTCTTTTACTTACTCAGCAAGCTAACACACATGTTTATTGATATTCCACTATGACACCAACCTAGAAGCTTCTAGGGGATACTAGATCACATGCCAAAGAAGCCTTAACCTGATAATACCCTAATTGCCCCTGTGATTAAGCGATTATCTGACCACATTTAGCTGACCACACTAAATTACCAAATCAGGATTGACAAACTTAAACTATCAAAGCACAAAATCAAACAGCATGCAAAACAAAAAATTAAACTAAACTGAGTTCCTAGCTTCATTCAAACAAAATTGCTAAACTAATTGGCGAATTTAAACTAATCAACAAATTAAAGCTAAACAAAAAGAAGATAGGGGGTGACTGAAAACAGAATTAAAAGAGTTTATTGATTTTCATATTGCTAATTGTTGCTAGCAAAGTAAAACTAAGATGTTACCATAAGAAAAAATGAAACAAAAGAAATACAACTCACTGATGAAAAGAAAACTCCGGCCAGTGGTTGTTTCTCCAAATCCCCCGAAATTTCTGACCCGTAACATCCTTAACCATGTGTTTTCATAAGAAAACACCTGGTTAAGGTTGTTAGGGTCCGAAATCATGGAGATTTTGCATTAGGGCATTGGTCGGAAGCCTTCGATTTAACATTCGAACATATCTGGTGAGATTTGAAGGACGAGGTTTGGGGGGTTTGAAAGAGGATGAGAAAGCGGTCCTGTGGTGTAATTTTGGTGGAGTTTGGGACTGGTGGTGTTCTGGTCGGAAAACATTGGACGAATATTCGAAGGGCTGGGCTGGGTTTTGAAGGGAGCTTTTTGTAGATTTGAGATGATGGAGAAGAGAGGATCACGGGGTGTTAATTTGGGCGTGAATGGTGACGGCGACGTTCACCGGCGGCGGCTCCGCCGGTGTTGCTACAAAGAGATACGAGGAAGATGATGGGGTCTGAGAGGGGGGGGGGGCGGTCTTTAGGAAAATTATATATTAAATGGGGTGGGCTTCTGGACCATCTAATCAATCAACCTCGACGGTCCAGATTAACTGGGAACGAAACGACGTCGTTTCGATGGCAAGAGGGGCGGACCGGGTAGAGGAACGGGTTTGGGCCGGTTTCTAGGGTGTGTATTTGGGCTGAAGAAATGAATTAAACGGCCCACTTGTTGTAACAGTCTACTTCTCCCTTTTTATTTGTATTCTCTTTATTTCTTTTATCTATTTTTGTATTTCATTATGTATTTTTGTATTTTTTCTGATTTTATAAAGATGCAAAAGTAAAATAGAGTCCTAATATATTTCAAAGTTAAACAAATTAACTCCTAAAGTTGTTTAAAATCTATTTCGTGATAAATTCAACAATTAACAATTAAAATTGCAAAAGTGAACTATTTTTTGTTATCTTCTTTATATTTTGTTCTAAAATCAAATTAACCCCTAATTAATCCTAAAATATGAAGTTAAATCCTAAACGCAAATGCCAAATGTATTTTTTGTATTTTCATATGAATAAAAATGCACAAATAAAAGGCAAACAATTAACAAAAAATGACACAAAATTTACAAAATTGTATAATAATAAAAAAGATCATTATGTTTGAATTTTGGGAATAATTCATATATAGGGCAAAAATCACGTGCTCACAGCTGCCCCTCTTTGCTCGGAAACATGAAAAGTTTTCGGGCAAAGATAAGTGACCAAATATGAGCGATTTTTGCCCGTTTGAATATTTCGCGTGAAGCATTTTTGAAAGAGCTGACCGCACCCTGCTTCAGAGGTTGCCTACATATCATGGGCTAAACAGGAATCATGTCAGTGTAGTTCGGGAGTGTCTGGTAGCTGGGACTACCAGGAACTATGATTGCATTGCGATTGCTGCTGCTACTGTTTGCTGACCTTCCTTATTACACCCTGGCAAAATAAAAGAAGCTAAACTAAACTATGACTTATGAATTACAAAATCCTATCTAAATTCTTCAAACTTGTTGTTGTACTTCCTTGTTGCCTTGTTGTCTTCTGTTTTCTTGGAAAAATCCCTTGTTGCCATTGCAAACTACAAACTGAGGTGTTGTTCCTTTTTTCAAATTGCTGAACTTGAATGTATTCCCTTGTTGTACGGGTGGGCTCCCGATTACTGAAACTTGAACTGTATGTCTCCATTCTCCAGGCGGACTCCTGACTTCTGAATCTTAAAATTGAATGTATTCCTCTGTTATCCAGGGGGGCTCCTGACTGCTGAACTTGAACTTGAATGTATTCCTCTGTTATCCAGGCGGGCTCCTGACTTCTGAATAGATAAAACAAAGAATTTGAAAGCTAAAACTTAAATTGTACTCCCTTGTTCTCCAGGCGGGCTCCTGAGTGCTGCGCTTGAAAGTATTCCCTGCTCTCCAGGTGAGCTCCTGACTTTAACTTGAAATGTATTCCCTGCTCTCCAGGCGGGCTCGTGACTTCAAGATAGACAAAACAAAGAAGATTTTCTGCCCCAGTTTGGTGGCTGGGGCAGATGTGATTGTAAAACTAAACCATGCTACGATGTATTACTAAGGATTTGAAAGCTAGGTCCCATTATTCAGGGGGTCCTGACAACTCTTGACTAAACAACGATTTAAAATCTAAGTTACATCTCCTACAGGCGTGACTTCTGCTAAATCATTCTATCTAATAGGATCTTTAAACTACTCCCCATTATCCAGGAGGGTCATGAGAATCAAAGGTCAAATTTTATTTTAAAGGTGGCAACTTTCATGTCTGAATTATACTACCTTACAACAAAGTTTACGCTAAATGTTGTTATCTGATTAAAATCTTAAAGCTAAGTCCCATTATTCAGGAGGGTCCTGGAAACTCCTAATTTAATCCTGCCTCAAACATGCAAACTTCTAAGCTAACTTATATTCTTTTGGGATACATTTATGCTAGATTATGTTGTTTCTGAACTTTAAACTAGGTCTCACTTTCCAGGAGGGTCCTAAAATTTTTAAAACTAAATCTCATTATCCAAGAGTGTCCTCTAAATCAAAAAGCAAACCTTTTGGTAACTGCCTTTCCCCACAGAGAGTTCCTCTGACACAAACGAACTTTTTCTTGTAACGACCCGACCGGTCGTTTTGAGATCTAGCGCATCGTTCACAAGTTGGAAGTCATGAAAAGCTTCATTTCAGGTATATTGACTTGTACGTATGGTCAGAGTTGAATTTCGGGAAATTCGGAGTCAAATTGAAAAGAAACTTTTCATTGCGGCAACCTTAAGTTGAAGAAAATGGCTAAGACTGGAATTTTTAGTAAACGACCTCGGAATTGGGATCTGAAAGTTCCACCATGTTCGTATGATGATTTCGGACTTGGGCATATGTCCGAATTTGGTTTTGGATAACCCGTGGGCATTTCGGCGTATATTGTGGAAGTTAGTATTTTCGAAGAATTTCATAAATTTGGGTTGGAAGGCATTTTAGAGTTATAGATGTCCGTTTGGGATTCTGAGTCTGGGAATAGCTCCGTATGGTGATTCTGGAGTTGAGAGCATGATCGGAAGTGAATTTGGATGTCCGGAGGTCATTTTGAAGTCATTTGGCTAAATATAGAAATTTGAAGGTTTTTGAGAAAATTCGACCGGAAGTGGAAATTTTGATATCGGGGTCGGAATGCAATTCCGAAAGTTGGTGAAAGTCCGTAATGTCGAATGTGACTTGTGTGCAAAATTTGAAGTCATTCGGACTAGTTTTGGTAAGGTTTGAGACACTTAGTCTCTTTTAAGGAAGCTTGAGTTGGAAAAGTCAACCGGATATTAACTTATGTGTTAGAGGGCTCGAAATGCAAATTTTATGGTTCAGATAGCTTTGTTAGGTGATTTGAGACTTAGGAGTATGTCCGGAATATTTTTGTGATGGCCGGTGTAGAATTAAGCTTGAATTGGTAAAGTTAGTATTTTGGCGAATTCCGGTTGATAGGTGAGATTTTGATCCGAGGGTTGGAATGGAATTCCGAGAGTTGCTGTAGCTTCATTATGTCATTTTGGACTTGTCTACAAAATTTGAGGTCATTCGGACGTGGTTTGGTTGGGTTTTTGATCAAAAATGGAATTTGGAAGTTCTTGAGATTCATAGGCTTGAATCCGATGATGATTTGATGTTTTGATGTTATTTTGGGTGTTCCGAAGTTTGGGACAAGTTTGAATGATATTGTGGGACATGTTGATATAATTGGTTAAGGTCCCGAGGGCCTCGGGTGTGTTTCGGATGCCCAACGGGTCATTTTTGGAAGATTTTTGCCGTTTTGAGCATAAATGTAATGATCTAAAGGTTCATTTTTAGTTCTAGGGATCCAAATTTGATTTCGAGACTTCCAGAATTTAAATCATATGAACACGAACACTCTGCGGTGGATGTGGCCTAGAGAAGTGAGAGAGAGCTCATCATGATAGGTACGGTAGGACTTGATATGGCTATACCTCTCATACAGATATTCGAAGGGTATGTAAGATTTCTTCAGGCATATCAGGTCAGCATTTTTCTTCAGCCGCATCATCTTTAAAAACCCTTTACCAGTACGGTTCTCTGGGACCAATAACCTGGCGCTATCCCAAGTTAATCCTGCAAGCCCTCCAATTTCTTCTAGAAGTGGTGTCATTTCTATGTTGCCGAAATGGAACACAACCCTTTCACTATCCTAGAATAAAGTGGCAGCTTCGATCAACCTTTTGTTCGACTCAATGTCTAGCAGGGAAGGCATGTTACCCAGGTACTTTCTTACATGTCTCTTGTTGCTTGAGAAAAGGTCCTCCCACCAATCTAGCAGCAATGGTGGGATGTTGCTAACCATACCGAATCTGGAGACCTCGTTCCTCATTTTCTGCAAAACAAAAAGGTTAGACCCTTCTCCCCCACCAGACTCGACTATTTATACATTCATGATTAGCATATTAGCATTTAGTTCTCCAAATTAATGCACAAAACGTGGTTGTGCCCCATTGGGATTATGGAAACCCCTGTGGACTTTTGGACAAGGCTCATCTTAAAGGATTATTATGTGGACAACATATTAATCCGACTAGGTTTGACCATGATGCATGCATAATTTCAATCAGAGTAAGGTTCCTATGGGGGTTTAGACTGGTACCCTCAAGCAGACAACTCAAGGGGGAAGGCACGGAACTGTCGACTGCACCGTTGATCGACTAGTTTTACCACAAATAAGCCTTTCCGAATTTAGGAGGTAATGATATAGGAAGAGCCCAACCACTCATCAAGTGTTGCTATAGGATTTAATATGCATGAGTGCAATATCATGTGGAGCATGATTTTATGCAACAATAAATAGCACATTATTAGGTATTTGCATGTAGGAAAATATAAAGATAGTATTTAAGTAATTGAAAGACAATTACGAAAAAGGAAACAAGAAGACAAGTCAGTTTCAAGAATAAAAGAATCATAAATGCTTTTAAAATAGACAGTTATATCCAAATAAGGGGAAAGGGTATGGGATAAGGCATGCTTGGACTAATTCACAAAAGATAAGTTCATTAACGTAAGAGCCTAAAGGTATCACCAGCAGAGTCGCCATGCTGTCGCGCCCCCTTTTTCCCTCATGGAGAGAAGTTCGGGTTCCGATGTTCATAGGGTGTAGTAACTCATTTCCTTTTTGGATTTGGGTATTTGAAGAGTCGCCATCTAACGGATTATGGTGCGTCAGGGAACCTAGAGCGATTAACTCTTAGACTAGTTTGCATTACCAGAGATCTAGGGTAATGGCTCGAAATAACCTTGAGGGGAGGTGTTAGGCACCCCTCGCGGTCCACAACGGTGGGTTCCAGCTGAACTTATACTTATGTGAATTAGTACTTTTAACAAATAAATAGTTTAAACATGTACTTGCAAATAAAAGCACATTTTGGTATTATTAAGCACATGTATGACTTAAGTAATGAAACAAAGGGAAAAGACTTGAACAAGTGGGACATATATATAGGAAAGTAAAATTTAATTAAACAACGGGAATTGGGAAAGAGGGGTCGTAGGTTGGTTAGCCTATAGGATCACCCCACACAATGTACAATAATCACTCCTCAATGAGGGGCTACACGTGAAATTAGCGCGTAGTCATCATATCCATTTTTACCCTTTATCCCACCCCTTATCGGTTATTTGGCGAGTTTTATTTAACGATCTCTATGCATGATGTTACTTGTCCCGTCCATGTGGTCCTATAGGATTTTAAGACCTCTTTAGATATAGGTGGTTTTAGACAAACTCCTAAGGTTTTCTTTTTTAAAATGATAAGATTCTAGGCGACATACAAGAACAAATAGGACTTTAACAAGTAATGCAGGAAAAGCAGTTAAGAGGCCCGGATTTACCTCCACAGATAATGCACATCAACAACACATCTCAAACATAAACAAGAGGCAATTTATTAGACAGAATCCTAAGCGGGATATCTAAGTGAGTTTCAATACACATAAAATATGGAATTTCGTTGTATAATCTCAACAACAGGGTCTTTTTAGTTTGCCTACTGATTTTAAACCTATGAATCTTTAAGTAGTAAACACAAGCAAAAACAATTTTCCCATTTTATAAAGATTCATCACCTAAGGCTTCCCTAGGTGTGGGATCATGCATAATAGTTACCAGAATCATTAACAGTTCAGAAGTCATTTCACCATAAGAGCGTGCTGTTCTAGTTGATATGAATCTGAGAATGCAGAGATTATTACCAGTTTTATTCAGAAAACATCACGATGTGAGATTATTTTTTATTACCTTTTCATGAATAAATAATTAACTAGGCGTCTTAAACAAAATTCAAACAGGATCCTAGAACACGGTATCTAATATGCATATGCGAATGGCAGGATTGTTAAAAACAGGATCCCTAAGGCATGATTTCTAAGTGCACATAAGAGTTGCAGAATTATTGAAATATGACTTTTGAATGCACAAGAGTAACAACTTTTATGCTAATTTTGTTATTTTCCTAGAAGCAGGATTTCTAAGTGATAGACATAAAACATGGATTAGTGATGGATGAGATGCTGAAAGTAGACATGAAATCCTAGGAACATGATATCTAGTGTGTATTTGGCATGATTTGGATGAGTGTATTGATCCTAAAAACATGGATTCTAATGCATCCCCAACACTCGTTTACAAAAAATTATTACAGACCAGCTGAATAGATTACATAAACAAATAAAGAAAAAAGAAGAAATTAACTATAGGGAGCCTGAAGCAGGCCCAAGTGTATCCTGAAGATACCAGATTTTCCATAGCCTCAAATGCCAAGTTCTTAGCCAATCTCATGTCCGGGTGTGTCAGAGTTCCCTAAGGACCTCAAGGATCCCGGGCAGTGCTCACACCCAGATTTCATAACCAAAACTGAGTAAGTGCAGTGTTGAAGGGCTAGCCCCAACGCATCAGAGTTCAGAGGGATCTCACAGGGATCCTAAGGTAGTCACACACTGGAGGGGCAGAACCTAGGGACTTAAGAGTGGAGTGAGAGTGCTTGACATAGTTTTGAAAAGGTTTGATAGGAAACACAATATTGAAAAGGACTCGATCGAGGTAGTTTTATAAAATAGGAGAGTTGTTTAGTAGTAAAATAGTTTTGACAAGAATTGTATAATCAAACAAACAACATATCAATCACAAAGCAAACAAAGTCCTAACCACATGATTCATACAAGGGAATTGGGGTTTGGGGGATACACAATACACCTAATGAACATAAAATAAGTAGAAGTCTTTTGTAATTAAGGAGTAGCTAACAATACAAGCAGTAAGGCATGGATTTCAGAGGTGCTAATTAGAACATAGTTATAGAATCAAAAGTGCTTAGGGGGGTTTATGGGATTGGGAGATGACATAGTATTGGATTTCATAGCAACAGTGAGGGCATAGAAGTACTAAACATGATTGGGCATAGCATCAGAATAACTTAGGGTAACAAATCAGTTTTGCAAAACAGGTGCAAACCAGAAACCAACTAACACATAACAATTCAAACATATACTAATAGAGTAAAGCCAGTACATACTACAAGGAATGGACAAGCTCATATCATGCTGATCAAATATTTGAATTAGGACAACACTAACAGTGATCCAGACAGGGTAGTTACATATTGAAAGGTCAGATAATAGATAGGAATAGACTGGTAACTAGTAAACTAAAACAGCAAGAAAACATATAGTGTTTAGGACTTGAATTGAAATCAGAACATACCAGTTAAGGAGAATAGACACAAAGTGAAGAGCAATAGGGTGCAATAATTAGCTTTGGCTTGCAGCCGGCTAATTCAGTAATAGTAGCAAGTAACAAGAAAGAGCAAAAAAGCTTTAAGTGTGTGAGGGAGTTGTGAACTAATGTTCGTGTCTAATGAGAGTAGAAGAAAGCATATATATAGTAGTTTGAAAGCTAGGTAAATAAGGTAAGAATCAAATTGTTCAGTAATTGGAGAACTCAGAATCAATTAAAGTAAAATTAGTCCAAGTCTTCCCTTAATTAGGGGAGTCGTTTCAAACGGTAAAGAACAAGTACAAAATAAGGAAAGAGTTCAAAAGACTTAAGTACAGAATAAGCAATTAGGGGTAGATACATAGAGTTCTAATTAAGGAAATAACAGTAAGAATCGAGCAATAATGCAGTCAATCACTTAATAAGGAAAGAAAATATTTTAAAGTTTGTGAAAACAGGAAAAGTAACTGGAAATCAGTAAAGAGTATCAACACAGGAAGTCAGGGATTTAAAGAATCGGAAAATAGTACTAATACTAAGGGAAACATTATAAACTTCAATGAATAACAAGTACTGAGTATAGCCAGAAAGAGACAAATAAAAAACCCTAGTAAGACATTATTGGGGTAAAAATCACTAATCGAAACATATACATGGGCTTCGAACACACACATAATAGAATCGACAAGCAAGAATGAACTCGGGAATATAACATAGTGTTAAAACTAGGGTTTTAACATAACAAATTAGGATTAAAAAGCAATTTTAACAAAAAGTCATTCAAACATATGAGAATCAGAGAACAATATTTAAAAGGCCAGAAATATGTTTTTGAAAAAAACGTTCCAGAAACCCTAATGGGAAATAAAGCGATGATTTGAGAAATCGAAAGATTTTTCATAAAACAAACAAAAATAGCTCAGAAAAACCTCGGATTTGTTAAAGATCTAAGAGGTACAGGAGAAGAGATTAGGGTTTTCTAGAAAATAACCCAGAAATAGAGAGACCGGCTTAGAAACCTATAGGTTTAGCTGAGAAATATGAAGATCTTACTCAATCGGGCCATGGTGGCCTGAGAACGGCGAGAACAGGCCATGGGTGGTGAATGAACAGACACTGGTCCCTTGAGGACCTCAAGATAGCAAGAATCTATTCATGGGGGAGCCATTAGGGCTAGGGGTGGTGGTGAGCCACCATTATTACTGGCGAGCAAGCAGCCGACGAAGGGCAGTTAGGGTTTAGGTAGAGTTATTTTGAGAGAGAAGGAGAGGGGTGATGGCAGGTGAGTAAAGAGTGAATGAGGGGTTTGGGGGTATAGGTTTAGGTTAAATTAGGAAATAACGAATCCCGGTCGTTGGTCAAAATTGATCAACGACCATAATTTAATCAGCATTAGGTCGGGTATTATTAGGAATTGGGCTTGGGGTATGGGCTAATTTAATTAAGGGTTTGGGCTGGTTTAATTAAGGCTAAAATTGAAATAGAAATGGGCTATTTGTTAAATACCGAATTAAATTAGTCAAAAATAGTTTATAACATAATTATTAATTACAAAAGTGATTCTATTGGATGACAATAATATAGAAATGATTATTTGGTATTTAAAAATTTAAAGGACTAATTTCTGGTAAATAATTATGCAAAATTATATGTATGGGCTATAATTGCAAAGTTATTGCAATTATAGCCAAGAGGTGCCAATTTGGCTATTTATGGAACAATTTGGTCTTAATAGGACCATAAACAATAAATTAAATCAAGAAATTCCTTTGAAATCATTTGTGATGTAATTTTGTAATCATTTATTGGAAATAAAATACTGCACAAATTAAAAATGTGGAAAAATTATGGAAAAAATACCAATTGGTGTTAATGCATGATTTTGAAGGTATATATGCAACTAAAAATATTTTGGGAAAAACTGGGTATCAGTAGTCACCTTATTCAACTTCCTATAATCAATACACATTCGTAAGGAACCATCCTTCTTTCTCACAAACAACACAGTTGCTCCCCATGGTGACGTACTAGGTCTAATAAAACCTTTGCTAAGCAAGCCCCTTAGTTGTTCCTTTAATTCTTACTACATTGCAGGGGCCATTCTATAGGGCGAATATATATATTGGATGAGTATCTGGTAGTAGGTCAATGACAAACTCAATTTCTCGCTTTGGCAGAAGACCTAGAAGCTCATCGGGAAACTCATTATCTACAGGAAAGGACTGAATGGTTGGTGACTCTACTGTCACCTCACAAACCCGAACTCAGTGATAAATATAGTCCCTTTTGATTATCTTCCTTGCCTTGAGATAGGAGATAAATTTACCTCTTGGCGATGCGGTATTACCTTTCCGTTCTAAAACAAGTTCTCCTGGAAGCTGAAATCAACCCATCTTTGATCTACACTTGATGTTAACATAACAAAAGGCCAATCAATCCATACCTATTATAATATCAAGTCCTACCCAACCGAACACCACGTATCTTATCCTTGTTTATTATCAAATCTATCACAGGCCACTGAGGGCAGACCCCTTGAAATAGGGTGTCAGTACGAAAAATGTACTGAGTATGTAAGGCATGAAAATTAGTACGTAAATGATATAGATGAAACATGGAATATAGAAATACGTCTTTAAATGTGACTAACTTTATAAATTCTAAAACATTTATAATGTCATGCATGTGAGTATAAATGTTGTGCCATGCATAGGTTGGGTGTACATTATATCATCAAGCCACTGAGGGCATCCCATCATATCATCTCGGTTATTGTGGGCACCATCTTCAACATATACGAGCTGATCAGGTGGTTGTACGTATATAATGCCGTAACCTTTTTCCATATCCCATATACATATATTTACATATATACGCGTATATAACGCCATCTTGTTGTGGGTCAATGCACATGTATAAATGGGTGAAATGCATGAAAAGTATGTAAAAATCTCAATATTCCTTCCGGATAAACTTTTTCAACTGCGTATTATTCTGTGACCCAAGAACAGAAGATAGTAATAATTCACACGGGGAATCAAAATATAGACACCCCTAATATTTCTATGAATAGAGTTATTTATGAAAATTGTGCATTTGCTCATTTCTTCGGTATAATTTGGACCATGCCAAAAGAAAGAAGGGCTGGCCTAAACATACCTGAAGTAGGAGAAACTCCGTATAATATTTCGTTGGAAAACCTTCATTGATTGAGCGAAATTTACCTCTGCTTATTAGAAATTCATGGACGAAATCACGTTTTTGGTTCCTTGAAGTGTTGGAAGGAATAAGGTTTCTACTTCTAACGTCTTTGGTTTTAAAGCAAAGACAGAATGTGGGTTCATCTAATGAATTGCTTACTACGTCTCCTCGATAATGATCACAAGTCTTATTTGCTAAGACTTAAATGTAACTCATGTCTTGGTTATATTCATAAGTAGCCATCTGGCCAAAGTGACTACTTAGTCATTTCCAATTTTGTAGCTTCTTTCCACGTGTAATTAATTTTTATCCACTTATTGCAATTATAGCCAAGAGGTGCCAATTTGGCTATTTATGGAACAATTTGGTCTTAATAGGACCATAAACAATAAATTAAATCAAGAAATTCCTTTGAAATCATTTGTGATGTAATTTTGTAATCATTTATTGGAAATAAAATACTGCACAAATTAAAAATGTGGAAAAATTATGGAAAAAATACCAATTGGTGTTAATGCATGATTTTGAAGGTATATATGCAACTAAAAATATTTTGGGAAAAACTGGGTATCAGTAGTCACCTTATTCAACTTCCTATAATCAACACACATTCGTAAGGAACCATCCTTCTTTCTCACAAACAACACAGTTGCTCCCCATGGTGACGTACTAGGTCTAATAAAACCTTTGCTAAGCAAGCCCCTTAGTTGTTCCTTTAATTCTTACTACATTGCAGGGGCCATTCTATAGGGCGAATATATATATTGGATGAGTATCTGGTAGTAGGTCAATGACAAACTCAATTTCTCGCTTTGGCAGAAGACCTAGAAGCTCATCGGGAAACTCATTATCTACAGGAAAGGACTGAATGGTTGGTGACTCTACTGTCACCTCACAAACCCGAACTCAATGATAAATATAGTCCCTTTTGATTATCTTCCTTGCCTTGAGATAGGAGATAAATTTACCTCTTGGCGATGCGGTATTACCTTTCCGTTCTAAAACAAGTTCTCCTGGAAGCTGAAATCAACCCATCTTTGATCTACACTTGATGTTAACATAACAAAAGGCCAATCAATCCATACCTATTATAATATCAAGTCCTACCCAACCGAACACCACGTATCTTATCCTTGTTTATTATCAAATCTATCACAGGCCACTGAGGGCAGACCCCTTGAAATAGGGTGTCAGTACGAAAAATGTACTGAGTATGTAAGGCATGAAAATTAGTACGTAAATGATATAGATGAAACATGGAATATAGAAATACGTCTTTAAATGTGAATAACTTTATAAATTCTAAAACATTTATAATGTCATGCATGTGAGTATAAATGTTGTGCCATGCATAGGTTGGGTGTACATTATATCATCAAGCCACTGAGGGCATCCCATCATATCATCTCGGTTATTGTGGGCACCATCTTCAACATATACGAGCTGATCAGGTGGTTGTACGTATATAATGCCGTAACCTTTTTCCATATCCCATATACATATATTTACATATATACGCGTATATAACGCCATCTTGTTGTGGGTCAATGCACATGTATAAATGGGTGAAATGCATGAAAAGTATGTAAAAATCTCAATATTCCTTCCGGATAAACTTTTTCAACTGCGTATTATTCTGTGACCCAAGAACAGAAGATAGTAATAATTCACACGGGGAATCAAAATATAGACACCCCTAATATTTCTATGAATAGAGTTATTTATGAAAATTGTGCATTTGCTCATTTCTTCGGTATAATTTGGACCATGCCAAAAGAAAGAAGGGCTGGCCTAAACATACCTGAAGTAGGAGAAACTCCGTATAATATTTCGTTGGAAAACCTTCATTGATTGAGCGAAATTTACCTCTGCTTATTAGAAATTCATGGACGAAATTGCTTTTGGTTCCTTGAACTTTTGGAATGAATCACGTTTTTGGTTCCTTGAAGTGTTGGAAGGAATAAGGTTTCTGCTTCTAACGTCTTTGGTTTTAAAGCAAAGACAGAATGTGGGTTCATCTAATGAATTGCTTACTACGTCTCCTCGATAATGATCACAAGTCTTATTTGCTAAGACTTAAATGTAACTCATGTCTTGGTTATATTCATAAGTAGCCATCTGGCCAAAGTGACTACTTAGTCATTTCCAATTTTGTAGCTTCTTTCCACGTGTAATTAATTTTTATCCACTTATTGCAATTATAGCCAAGAGGTGCCAATTTGGCTATTTATGGAACAATTTGGTCTTAATAGGACCATAAACAATAAATTAAATCAAGAAATTCCTTTGAAATCATTTGTGATGTAATTTTGTAATCATTTATTGGAAATAAAATACTGCACAAATTAAAAATGTGGAAAAATTATGGAAAAAATACCAATTGGTGTTAATGCATGATTTTGAAGGTATATATGCAACTAAAAATATTTTGGGAAAAACTGGGTATCAGTAGTCACCTTATTCAACTTCCTATAATCAACACACATTCGTAAGGAACCATCCTTCTTTCTCACAAACAACACAGTTGCTCCCCATGGTGACGTACTAGGTCTAATAAAACCTTTGCTAAGCAAGCCCCTTATTTGTTCCTTTAATTCTTACTACACTGCAGGGGCCATTCTATAGGGCGAATATATATATTGGATGAGTATCTGGTAGTAGGTCAATGACAAACTCAATTTCTCGCTTTGGCAGAAGACCTAGAAGCTCATCGGGAAACTCATTATCTACAGGAAAGGACTGAATGGTTGGTGACTCTACTGTCACCTCACAAACCCGAACTCAGTGATAAATATAGTCCCTTTTGATTATCTTCCTTGCCTTGAGATAGGAGATAAATTTACCTCTTGGCGATGCGGTATTACCTTTTCGTTCTAAAACAAGTTCTCCTGGAAGCTGAAATCAACCCATCTTTGATCTACACTTGATGTTAACATAACAAAAGGCCAATCAATCCATACCTATTATAATATCAAGTCCTACCCAACCGAACACCACGTATCTTATCCTTGTTTATTATCAAATCTATCACAGGCCACTGAGGGCAGACCCCTTGAAATAGGGTGTCAGTACGAAAAATGTACTGAGTATGTAAGGCATGAAAATTAGTACGTAAATGATATAGATGAAACATGGAATATAGAAATACGTCTTTAAATGTGAATAACTTTATAAATTCTAAAACATTTATAATGTCATGCATGTGAGTATAAATGTTGTGCCATGCATAGGTTGGGTGTACATTATATCATCAAGCCACTGAGGGCATCCCATCATATCATCTCGGTTATTGTGGGCACCATCTTCAACATATACGAGCTGATCAGGTGGTTGTACGTATATAATGCCGTAACCTTTTTCCATATCCCATATACATATATTTACATATATACGCGTATATAACGCCATCTTGTTGTGGGTCAATGCACATGTATAAATGGGTGAAATGCATGAAAAGTATGTAAAAATCTCAATATTCCTTCCGGATAAACTTTTTCAACTGCGTATTATTCTGTGACCCAAGAACAGAAGATAGTAATAATTCACACGGGGAATCAAAATATAGACACCCCTAATATTTCTATGAATAGAGTTATTTATGAAAATTGTGCATTTGCTCATTTCTTCGGTATAATTTGGACCATGCCAAAAGAAAGAAGGGCTGGCCTAAACATACCTGAAGTAGGAGAAACTCCGTATAATATTTCGTTGGAAAACCTTCATTGATTGAGCGAAATTTACCTCTGCTTATTAGAAATTCATGGACGAAATTGCTTTTGGTTCCTTGAACTTTTGGAATGAATCACGTTTTTGGTTCCTTGAAGTGTTGGAAGGAATAAGGTTTCTGCTTCTAACGTCTTTGGTTTTAAAGCAAAGACAGAATGTGGGTTCATCTAATGAATTGCTTACTACGTCTCCTCGATAATGATCACAAGTCTTATTTGCTAAGACTTAAATGTAACTCATGTCTTGGTTATATTCATAAGTAGCCATCTGGCCAAAGTGACTACTTAGTCATTTCCAATTTTGTAGCTTCTTTCCACGTGTAATTAATTTTTATCCACTTATTGCAATTATAGCCAAGAGGTGCCAATTTGGCTATTTATGGAACAATTTGGTCTTAATAGGACCATAAACAATAAATTAAATCAAGAAATTCCTTTGAAATCATTTGTGATGTAATTTTGTAATCATTTATTGGAAATAAAATACTGCACAAATTAAAAATGTGGAAAAATTATGGAAAAAATACCAATTGGTGTTAATGCATGATTTTGAAGGTATATATGCAACTAAAAATATTTTGGGAAAAACTGGGTATCAGTAGTCACCTTATTCAACTTCCTATAATCAACACACATTCGTAAGGAACCATCCTTCTTTCTCACAAACAACACAGTTGCTCCCCATGGTGACGTACTAGGTCTAATAAAACCTTTGCTAAGCAAGCCCCTTATTTGTTCCTTTAATTCTTACTACACTGCAGGGGCCATTCTATAGGGCGAATATATATATTGGATGAGTATCTGGTAGTAGGTCAATGACAAACTCAATTTCTCGCTTTGGCAGAAGACCTAGAAGCTCATCGGGAAACTCATTATCTACAGGAAAGGACTGAGTGGTTGGTGACTCTACTGTCACCTCACAAACCCGAACTCAGTGATAAATATAGTCCCTTTTGATTATCTTCCTTGCCTTGAGATAGGAGATAAATTTACCTCTTGGCGATGCGGTATTACCTTTCCGTTCTAAAACAAGTTCTCCTGGAAGCTGAAATCAACCCATCTTTGATCTACACTTGATGTTAACATAACAAAAGGCCAATCAATCCATACCTATTATAATATCAAGTCCTACCCAACCGAACACCACGTATCTTATCCTTGTTTATTATCAAATCTATCACAGGCCACTGAGGGCAGACCCCTTGAAATAGGGTGTCAGTACGAAAAATGTACTGAGTATGTAAGGCATGAAAATTAGTACGTAAATGATATAGATGAAACATGGAATATAGAAATACGTCTTTAAATGTGAATAACTTTATAAATTCTAAAACATTTATAATGTCATGCATGTGAGTATAAATGTTGTGCCATGCATAGGTTGGGTGTACATTATATCATCAAGCCACTGAGGGCATCCCATCATATCATCTCGGTTATTGTGGGCACCATCTTCAACATATACGAGCTGATCAGGTGGTTGTACGTATATAATGCCGTAACCTTTTTCCATATCCCATATACATATATTTACATATATACGCGTATATAACGCCATCTTGTTGTGGGTCAATGCACATGTATAAATGGGTGAAATGCATGAAAAGTATGTAAAAATCTCAATATTCCTTCCGGATAAACTTTTTCAACTGCGTATTATTCTGTGACCCAAGAACAGAAGATAGTAATAATTCACACGGGGAATCAAAATATAGACACCCCTAATATTTCTATGAATAGAGTTATTTATGAAAATTGTGCGTTTGCTCATTTCTTCGGTATAATTTGGACCATGCCAAAAGAAAGAAGGGCTGGCCTAAACATACCTGAAGTAGGAGAAACTCCGTATAATATTTCGTTGGAAAACCTTCATTGATGGAGCGAAATTTACCTCTGCTTATTAGAAATTCATGGACGAAATTGCTTTTGGTTCCTTGAACTTTTGGAATGAATCACGTTTTTGGTTCCTTGAAGTGTTGGAAGGAATAAGGTTTCTGCTTCTAACGTCTTTGGTTTTAAAGCAAAGACAGAATGTGGGTTCATCTAATGAATTGCTTACTACGTCTCCTCGATAATGATCACAAGTCTTATTTGCTAAGACTTAAATGTAACTCATGTCTTGGTTATATTCATAAGTAGCCATCTGGCCAAAGTGACTACTTAGTCATTTCCAATTTTGTAGCTTCTTTCCACGTGTAATTAATTAATTTTTATCCACTTATTAGTTAACTGGGTAATGTTCCATTACCTAGTAATTAACCAATTACCTGTATAATTTCAAAATTATCTCAAATTACCTAAAAATACTACTCATTTTTTAATATACTTTATATATTACACTACTGTGGGCATGTGGTACCTTGCATGGTACTAGTTCCTAATTATCGGGTAATATCGCTCGACCCATATTTTATCCCAAATTGGCCACTTTCAACGAAACTCCTTTTCTTTAATTTGTGTACCATTTCTCGTTCATGACACTTCTTTATCGCTTGTATAAATAGTGTAAATACGTTAATGTCAAGATGATCTCATCCCCGAGTATACATCAATTAACTGAAGACGAAACTTTTAACCTACGAAAATGCGAGATGTAACAGTGGAGCTACCTCTACCTCAAATGGAACTGATGTGGTTACCTCAACCTCGATTGACGGTTATATCTGCACCACAATAGGAGTGAGTGTGACTGCGGGTTTAAAGTCATTGCCTTCCCGAATAGGCCTGATTGATCCCTCAGGATCCCATTCTTCATTCGTCTCTATCACATGTACCCCATCACCCTTATGATCTGGGAGAGGATTGTTGCGGACGTTGGGTGCAGTTTCCTTTGCTTGTATGACATTTTTATCAATCAATGTCTGGATCTTATCTTTCAATGTTTGGCACTCGTCAATGGTGTACCCCTTCGTACCGGAATGATATGCACATGTTTTGTTTGGGTTGACCCATTGAGATGAATTCTCTATTGCCACAGTGGGAATAGGGGTGACATAACTAGCGGCCTTCAATCTTTCGTACAGCTAGTCGATAGGTTCAGCAATGGCAGTGTATTGTCTGGGTGGTTTGCGATCAAAGTTAGGTCGGGATTTCTGGTAATTTGGACGAGTTGGAGGTGAATGATAGTAGGCTAGCTAGGTGTTATAAGTGTGATAGGCAGTGGCGGGTTGAGAATATCTGGGATATGAGGGCTGGTCTGTAGGTGGAGGAGTTTGGTATGTGGGTGGAGGTTTTTGGTATATGAGTGGAGGTTTTGGGCCTTGGGCCACCATTACTGCCCCTACTTCTTTCTTCTTTGACATACCCCCTAATTGTAATGCTTTGTTTGTGGCCTGCAGTGCCTCAAAATTTTTCACCATCCCGCTTTTGATACCCTCTCAATCCTTTCTTCGAGTTTGATGATGTCGGAGAACTTGTGATTCTCAATGACCATTAGCCTTTCATAATACTGTGGGTCCTGTGCCCTAACAAAGAACTTGTTCATCTGTTCCTCTTCTACTTTTGGTCTGACCTGGGCTGCTACCGACCTCTACCGAGTAGCATACTCGTGGAAAGTCACAGTTGGATTCTTCTTTAGGTTCTGGATATAGAAGACATCTAGTGCATTTTCTGTATTAAACCTATACTAATCCATAAATTCTGATGCCATGCTCACCCAATTAGCCTGCTTCTTAGGATTCTGGCTTATGTACCATGATAGGGCATCTCCGGTAAGACTTTTTATGAAAAGCTTCATTCGAATCCTTTCATCTTTCCCGACCCCCACGAGCTTTTCACAGTAAGTTCTCAAATAAACCTTGGGATCACATGTTCAGTTGAACATTTTGAACTTGGGAGGTTTGTAACCCTCCGGTAGTTCCATGTCTGGTTTTATGCATAAATCCTCATAATTCAGACCTTTTATCCCTTTACCTCCATCAATACCCTGAACTCTACTTGTTAATTTATTGAGATCCTTGGCCATGTTCTTGATGAGCAGATCCTTTTCAGCGGATTCTGGTGTACATGAGATTGGTTGAGTAGAGTGAGTACTGTTTCCACGTATATGAGGTTGTTTTGGTGAGTACCAGAGATTTAGGTGTACTGGTGGTCGTTAGTTGAGTTTTGAGGATCAGGAATAGGTTGTGGTGTGTTCTTGGGAGTATGATAGGTAGTGGTTTGTGGGTACTGGGTTGGTTGATGGTTGTGTTGTGGAGGAGTTGGTATCGGTAAAGGATTGGGGTTTTAAGGTGGAGCTGCATATTGATGGGGTGCAGGAGGATTTTGTGGACGTTCGTTTTGTGTATTTTGAGGAGGCGCTGGGTTTTGAGCATTTTGTTGGTTAACGTCTGGGACGTTCAGAGTGAGGGAGAGGTTTTCTAAGTTGCGGACGTGCTCAAGTTCTCCTTGTAACTCCAGTATCTTTTGTTCCAATCGCAAAACCAACTCATTCTGGGCTGGAGTACTCCGACCGTCTGAAGTTTCTGCATTCTCAGCATTTTCTTTTTGTATACCACTCAAGTCATCCATCTTAGCTTTCCCTCTGCTTTTTGTATTATTTGGAGGAGGAGGAGGTGGAGGGCCTCTAGATCTAGTGTGATATGCTGATAATGCCAGTATATGCAAACCAACCTTAAGGGATGAGAATAATAATAAAAAAATAAAGAAAAATAAAAGGTAAACAAGTTAGTAAGGATTCTAAAAAATGTTTGCAGTATTTAAACACATATTGTGGGAATGTAAATTTGTGTCCTCATTTGGGAGCCTCGTTGTGCCCGAGGTAGGCCTAGCGACAAATATATTTGGAGAATTAGTGCCAATAATTGCTTCATTTCATTAATGTAAATATAGACGACACAAAACAACATCAAATAAGATAAGTCACTAATGGCCCTTAGCCATATTACATTTGAAAAGCAAGTAAACCTAATCTACTTGGTCCCAGAAGGACCTTCTCTGGGCTGGATGCTCTTGTCGATCAGATCCCCCAGTTCGCGCAGGTTCACCAGTAAGAATGCCCTTCCTAAATGTCCTCCTTCATTTCCCTCATCGTTCTGGCAATCAGTGACTCTCTTCCTCATTTTCTCTTCTAATCCCATTAGACTGTACTCAATATATTCAAGCCTTTCGCTGGATTTAATAGACCTCTCTTTCCACTCATTGATCATTTCCATTTCGGCCTTGTGTTGCTCCATATGCTCGGCTTCATACTCGCGAACTCTTTTGCGCAGTTTTTTATATTTCACCTGTGCTTCGGCAACATCATCTATGACCCTGTTTCCCGGACCAACTCTTAGCTCGAATATTCCCCCTGTGTTATCATCCAACCATGAGGGGTAGAAGTACACGTGACCGGCGTGATACCGATCTGGCTCAATGGTATCCTTTTCCACGATAATTTTCAAGTTCCACATGTGATGTGCTTTATTTTTATATGGAATGGAATCACCCTGAAAATCGGCTATGAAGTGACTCATTTTAGTGACCCGCAATATGACCTACTTCCTGCCTGCCTGTCTCATAACCCCGACAGGAGCACAAGGGTATATGCCCCTTAACCCGAACAATACCAAGTGGGATACATCCTTGGATCTGATGATGAACTCATTCGTTGGGAACCACTCGAACATCCTTTGAACTTGATCATCGATCATATTCCTGAGAACTGTGCCCATTCTACAGCATTTCCAGGTTGAGCAAACCTATCTGGGATATAGGTCATCATCTTAGGATCGTGGAAAGATATGTGATCATTCCACGGCCTTCGCTGAAAATCTTGGCGGTATTGACTTCTTTGGAGATGTTCTAACAACCAAACTTGCAACAGCAAATTCATCCCTCGAAGTATACGTACCCCTTATGACAGTGCTCCAAGGCCTGGTACATATCTGCAACGATCATGGGGACAATGGAATATGTCTGCCCCTCGATCTCGTCCATCAAAGTTTTGGCCGCCATGGCCAGCCTAGTGTGGATTCTTTCCCCTTGGATCCGGAACACTAGCATACCAAAGAAACACACGATGAACACAAAGATCCTGCGGTGAATCCAACCCTAGGAGGTGATGGAGAATTTGTCATCAAAAATACGGTAAGACCTGCTGGTACCCTCAAGCGGAAAACTTGAGGGGGAAAGGCACGGAACCGTCTATTGCATCGCTGATCGACTAGTTTTACCACAAATATGCCTTTCCAAATTTAATGGGGATATATATAGGAAGAGCGCAAATACTCATCGAGCATTGCTATAGGATTGATTACGCACGAGTGGAATATGATGTTGAGCATGATTTATGCAACAATAAATAGCACGTTATCATGTACTTGCGCGTTTGAAGATGATAAATGCGGCATTTAATAATTGAAAGACAATTAAGAAAGAAAACAAAGAGACAAGTCAGTTTATGTAGTAAAGAAAATCATAAATGCTTAAAAAACAGGCAATTAATTCTAAATAAGGGGAGAACAGGAAAGGTTGTATCAATAAAATAAAGCATGCTTAAGACTAATTCACAAAAACAAGTTTATTATGGTAAGAACCTAAAATATCCCCAGCAGAGTCGCCATGTTGTCATGCCCCCTTTTTCCTTGCGGAGTCCGGGTTTCAACATTTCTTTGGGACAACTCATTTCCTTTTGGGAATTGAGTATGGAATTTGAAGAGTCGCCACCTAACGGATTTAAGGTGCGGTAGGGAACCTAAAGCAAATAACTCATAAACCGGTTTGCATAACCAGATATTGGGTAAGGGCTCAAAATAACCTTGAGGGGAAGGTGTTAGGGACCCCTCGAAGTCCACAATGGTGGGTCCTGGCCAAACTCAAATTAGGTGTATTAGTCTTATTAGAAAACAAAGCAATTTAGACATATAGATATTACATTTAAAACAAGGAGTAAAGGGGATCCTAGGTTTTTTAGCCTATAGGATCACTTCTGTGCAATACTTGGTATTCGTCCCTATGTTGGGGTGCTACACATAGCACTAGCACACAGATCATCATATCCTTTACTGGCCGATTACCCTCCCCTTAATTATTGTTACCTAGGCACTCTAATAGTATCAAGTACGTGCCTTATGCGTGCATTACCCCTCCTTTGCCTATGGCACTGGAGGTGTTTAAGACCTCTATTAAAGGAAATTTTAGACTCGCCTATGTGGTTTTAAAAAGGGAAAACTAAGCGACAAACAAAAGTCAGATAGGACTATCACATAAAGATGCAAGTAAAGGCTCATATTTACCTCCACAAATAGACAAACAGTTGCACGCCTCAAACAAATAGTTTTAAACGATTTAACAATCCTATAGCAGGATATCTACATGAGCACAACAAATGCAGCAGTTTTATTCAAGCGGGGCAGTAAGTACCGAATCACTTTGCCTACTGATTTTATTACTTCCTAAATCTGGGCAGTTTCAAGTAGCGGGAAAATAATAGTTTTAAACCCAGAACTCAATCAACCTACAAGATTGCCTAAATGATAACCGGACAAGATTTTTATAAACTGGGGTGTCTAAGCTGTAAACTGATTACTGATTTTATCTTAAACACTATAGCCATGATTTCTAAGTGCATAAGCTGATTCAAAAACCAGTTTGTCACTCCCCAAAATCCAAGGAGCGCGACCGGCGCTCAACCGAGTAAACCTGACTGAGCAAGCCTGTTAGGTTTCATTCTACCCAAACTAATTCATGATTAAATAGGAGATGGACTCCATTAATCATATTTAGTAAGTATTTCATTAACAACTTCCATTTCATTTCCATTAGCAGATTACATCATAATTATCGAAATATTATAAGTTTTATAAATCTTTGCCAAACATCAATATTTCTACTTTAATTCCAATACCCGACACTACCCACAACTTGTCTACGGAGCCTCTAAACACAACTGAAAAGTAATGTAATATGAAAATGCCAGTAACAAGTCTCCGGATATACCTCAAATACAAAGTACATGATGAATAGATGAAACAGGACCCCGAACGAAGTGGGGCTCACCAAGTCAGCTGAAAGGATGATGCGGCACTAGCTGCGACCAACACTGCCTGCTATAGAAACACCTACATCTATTTAAAGACGTAGCACCCCGGCAAAAGGGACGTTAGTACCGTCGAATAGCACTAGTATGTATAACTAAACACCATCAAATTAGAAAGAACTTTCATACACAAATAAGGAAATCACAGGTATCACTCCAAAGCTTTAAATGATCACAACATTATCAACAAGAAAGAATTACACAACCTTCACATCATGTTTCCCTAGCCTTTAGTTGGGCATTTCATATTTTTCCACATCATTCACATTACCACCACTATCTTGAGCGGAGTCCGATCTCAACCCGATCGGCTAGGCCGTCTCCCGGAGACATTACCAATATTCTATTCACACTTTCTAGTTTCAATCATCAATGCATAACCTCCATGTGTATATGTCATAGCGTCCGATCACGGCCCGATCGGCTAGGCCGCCTTACCGAGGCGTTACCATTTTCCATTTTTCATCTCACTCCAATCTTTGGTTACACATGTATTAGTTTACCGGCACTTGGGGCCACAATTTTCACATTCCACAATTCACGTTTCACATTATTCCCATTTTCAGCATTAGGTTTGTAATTCAAGAGATTATGCCACACAAAAGCAAATAAGGTTGTAGGCGTAGATGAGACTTCATGTAAATGGCACAACAATGCACTTCAGTTTCAATCTAAAGTCTAAGCACTTCGATACATGATTCATAGTCCTTGCACCTTTTCAAATTATCAAGATTAGCACGTTGATCAATTTGAGATGCATTTTCCACGCATATAAGGTTGCATCACCAAGTCAAGTGAAATAGCAATCAATACAACAATTCAATTTAATCTTACCGTACTCACACAACCAACGATGAAGCTCAATTTCTAAAAGACGGGGTTTTAGCCATACATACCTCAATAAAGCTTTCCTTATTCCTTACAAAATTTTGAAACTTTTAGCACTTCGATCTATTGTGTAAGAATTAAAATTAAACCGAGAATTAGGGACAACAGTGAGATTCTAGCTTGTTTTGAGTATACTATCAAACACTAAAGGTGCATTGTGATCTTAGGCCCTTTTGAGAGAAATTTCTATCATTTTATACCCCTCTTGCTTTCTTTTTAGTTCACTACCTCCCAATATTCTATGGTGTGATATGCATGCAAGCAATTCATGCTTATACCCATGAATTACTTCACTAGTGATCTCTTATTGCTAAGCATAGGAACAAGAGCTGAGGTATTGAAATCTTACCTCTTGTGATGAAGATTTAGGTGCTCTCACTTGATTATATTCAAAGATTTGGCAAGGTTTCATGGAGTAATTTGATGGGAAGCACTTCCCTCTCTAGGAACCTCTCTCTCTCTCTCTAAAAGTATCAGGAAATATGCTCAAAATGAGTTATAACACCGAATATACTGATAAGGGGTTGAGTTTAAAATTTAGAAAATTAGAGCCCCGAGTCAGGTCTGCGATCGCATTTGCGATCGCAAAATGGAAATGTGGCCAGCAGAATGGACCGCAAAAGTGCTCCAAAAATCTAAACATTCTGTCTAGGTATGCGGCAGAAATGCGGTCTGCATACCCGTTCTGTGGTCGCATAATGCACCGCAGAACTACTCCTTACAAAATCCCAAGGAAATTATGCGACGACTATGCGGTCCGCATATTGGTTATGCGATCGCTTAATGGACCACATATTTAACCTCAAATTTGACTAACATATTGACTCACTTTGCGGTGACTATGCCGCCTATGCGGTCCGCATACCTGATATGCGACCACATTCTCGACCGCAAAATCGCACTTCTTTGGAAAATATTATTTCTTGATTTTTAATTCATTGTTCAATCCAAAGGGGTCCGAACCGCGACGAGCTTGAAGAATTTTACGCATCTCTAACACATGATCCTAATTGCCACTACGAGCTTTTGGCTTTAGGGTGGAAATTTTTCATGGGGCCTCACACTTATAGGCATGACATCTAAATGCAGAAATGATTTTGATCTTATTAGCATGGTTTCTAGAATGCATAACTTATTTTACAATCTTTAGACATGGTATCTAAATGCAGAATTCTTATTGACATGATATCTAAGTGCAGAAGTGATTTAAAGCCTTAAGGGCGTGATTTTGAAAATGCAAAACTGGTTTTGAAACCTTGCAGGCATGTACTTAAATGCAGAAAATTAATTTGATAGTCTTATAGGCATGGTATCTAAATGCAGGAACTGATTTAAAACCTTATTTGCATGAATGACTCAATGTCAAGACTGATTTCTATATGTGTTTCCTATAGGCATGATTTCTAGGCGAGCATAACATTATTTTTGCCAAGCGGACATCAACAAGGAAATTCCTAGAAACATGATTTCTAATGCGCACACGAAGGTTTGAAGACATGATTATCGATGCAAAATTGAGTAACGACTTAGAAGCAGGTTTTCTAGTGAAGAAATATCAGGATTTAAGGATTTAGATGAGTCTTATAGGCATGGTTTCTAATGCACATAAGCAAGCAAACTTCATAGCAACCTATAGGCATGATTTCTATCCGTTCCAAATAAAATATATATAAGAATCCCTCCCAGTTTTACTAATAACCCTAATATCATTTTTACAAGGAATTATTATTACAAACCAAATATAAATGAATTACAGGATGAAACTGTTATACTATAGGGAGCCTGGATAGGCCCGAAGGTAAACCTGGAGGCCAAGCCTTCAACCAAGTCTGGAACATGCCAATATTCTCATAGTACACCCAATGGTCTCCTGGTGTGTCAAAGTTTCCAAGGGCCTCAGGGATCCCGGGCAATGCTCACACCAGAAAACTTTTAAAGAAAACATTTTTGTGAGAAAGTTTTGGAGAGCCAACCCAGTGTGTCAAAGTTCAGAGGAATTTGTTAGGGGTGAATACTTAAGACAAGATAGAAAGAACATGCTAGTTGAGAAATAAGTAGACATAGGCCTACTTTACATATAAGCAAACATGTATACATGTTGAAAGCAGTAAGCACATAGGTCTAGTTTATAGAAGTAGACATACTGACATACTGAAAACAGAAATCATCTAGGTCTCATCACATGTAAGTAGGCATGCTGATTAGGAGTAATAACATGAAGCACATAGGTCTATAATTAGACAGAAATAGACATGCTGAAACCAAGAAACACACAAGTGTAATCACCTAGAAGTAGACATGCTGAAAGCAGGAAACACACGAGTTTAATCACATAGAAGTAAACATAATAGTAGGGGTGGAGACATGCCAGTTAAGAGATAGCAAGAGGACAGTAATGCAAACAGGATCCAAGGGTCTAGCCTTGGCTTTCAACCGGCTAGACAGTGCATCAAACAAAGAGTAGGAAGATTGTGGTGGAGGATAAGAGTAAGAACTTTGTGTGTTTCTCTATGTATGTATGTGTTTCTTTCTGAGTGTTCATGTAAGTGTCTGTGTCTTTGAAAATCAGAACAAGAAGGTTTTTTATAGCATGCAATAGGGTAGGTCACACAAGGTAATGAATCAATCACACATACATAAGGTATGAAAATCAATTAGCAATTAGTCATAGATCAATTAAGAAGACAGAATCAAATAAGTACCACTTAATTTAAGGGAAAATCTCATCTAGAATCGATCCGTAATTAAAAGTAAGGTTAATAAGGTAAGAATAGTTTCCAGAATCAATTAGGAATTATGACACACAATCAAGCCAAATATACAGATACATAAATAGGGTAAGGACAAGTAAATATTTAAAATAAGGAAAAATGGGTACTAAACAAACCCTAATTCAGGTAAGTAAATGAATTAACAACTTAATTGCCAGAGTTAAAGGTAACGGGCAAAAGACAACAGGATAAATAGTTAGAGTATCAAAATCCTAAAATATGTCAAAGTCCATTTAACGGAAAAAAAGTCGTCAAACTAAGCATCTGAATAAAAGGACTCAGTCCCCATGAACGGCCTAATGTCTGCCGCCTCTAGCCGATGCGAAGAAATGACCTTAAATCTTAGTGTACTAACCCCTAATCGAATTGTTTGGGATTCAGAAGTGGAAGAAATTGTTTTATCTAGTAGTATAAGTCAAATTGGCATATTACCAAATCACGCCCACAGAAATGAAACTCAAAAGAATCGGTCGAAATAGTAAAGAGGAAAACCATAGTTGAAAGCATTTTCACAAAAAACCCTAGATCAAAATTTTAGGGTGAAGAACATATTCATGATAATCAGTCGAACAAACAACGAAATTAAGGTTAAACACATAAACAAATGAAGCATTTTTCAGAAACTTAAAGGGGTGAAACCCTAGTTTTAGAGAAAACAAAAAAAATCGGTTAATAATAAGAAACACAGAAAGATTTTAGGAGAAATAACAAAATAAACTCAAAACTATCTTAGATCTACACGAATCTGAACGGATTGGAGCAGCAATAGACTAGGGTTTTAAGAGAATGATCAAGATGAAAGAAAATCTGGTTGGAAACCAGAGATTTGAGCCATAAACACAAAGATAATAGTACTAACAAATGGAGATGATCGTAGGTAGATTCACAAATGATTTTGGAAAAATCTGAGTTGAATCTCTTCGAGATTCTTTCATAAATCAACAAAATCGTACAACTAGAAGAGGTAGGAGGCCGGCAGGGGCCTGAAATCACAGAGGAACTCTATGGAATGGGTAAGAATCGAAGGTATTTGGGGAAATTTTGGGGTGACGGTGCTAGGGTTAGGGATAGTTTCAGAGAGAACGGAGAAGAAGAGGGAGTCAAGGGCAGCGGTCTTTAGAGAATGGGTAGGGTTTTGGAAGCGTATAGATATATCAAGTAAATTTTGATGTACTAGCGACTGTGACACATTTCAAAGGCATTGCAACTCTCTTATGTTGGAATTTTGAGGGTCCTCCTCAAAATTCTGCCCCAGTTTGGTAGATGATTTTTAACAGTTTGCGGATGGCAGACCTTGCTGAATCTTCTTCAGAATTTTGAGAATTCTTCTCAAAATTCTGCCCCAGTTCTTGACTGATGACTGACTTCCTGGCATGTAATGGTGCTGGCTGGACTTGCTCCGGAATTTTAAGGACCCTCATCAAAATTCTGCCCCAGTTCTGATTTTGGGGAAAATGAAAGCTTTATTATGATATGACCAAACCCATAAGGTTGCCTACGTATCCCCTCTTACATAGGAATCAGGTCAAGCATAGTTTAATTACATCAGAAAGGAAAGTATGAAATAATCTAAGCATAGTATCTCTTGAGTGCGTCTGAATTGATTGGTTTTGGCCAGATCTCTCTATCCATCTCTGCAAGTATGAGTGCTTCTCTTGTTAGTACTTTGTGAACCATATACGTACCTTACCAGTTGGGAGAGAATTTCCCTCTGGCTTCATCTTGGTGTGGAAAAATCTTCTTCAATACCAGCTATCATGGTGCGAATTGCCTTGGTTTGACCCTTTTGTTGAAAGCTCTAGAAATTCTGTTCTCATAAAGTTGGACGTGACATACTGCGTTCATCCTCTTTCCATTTATAAGGGCCAATTGTTTATAGCGACTTCTTACCCATTCCGCATCGCTGAGTTCAACTTCCTGTATGACTCTTAAAGAAGGAATCTCTACCTCGGCTGGGATGACCGCCTCGATACCATAAACCAGCTGTAGGGGGTTGCCCCGGTTGACGTGCGAACTGTGGTGCAGTACCCTAACAGAGCAAAGGGTAACTTTTCATGCCACTGCTTGTGATTCTCTACCATTTTCCTTAGTATCTTCTTAATGTTTTTGTTTGCGGCTTCTACGGCTCCACTCATCTGAGGTCTGTAGGCGGTGAAATTCTTGTGCTTGATGAAGGTTTCACATATAGGTTTCATCAGATCACTGCTGAGGTTGGCGGCGTTGTCAGCGATAATGGACTCAGGAACCCCGAATCGGTAGACGATACAATCATTGAAAAACTCTGCGACGTCCTTCTTGGTTTAGGCTTTGTAAGTTGCAGCTTCCACCCATTTTGTGAAGTAGTCAATGGCTACTAGAATAAATCGGAAGTCCGTTTGAAGTCGTGGGCTCAATTGGACCAATAACATCCATTCCCCAGGCGGCGAATGGCCAAGGTGAGCTTTTTGCATTGAGCTCATTTGGTGGCACTTTTATCATGTCGGCATGTACTTGACATTGAAAGTATTTGCGGACATATTGAATTCAATCCGTCTCCATGGTCATCCAAAAGTAACCTGCCTAGAGTATCTTTTTGGCTAGATTAAAACCATTCATGTGTGGTCCACATGTCCCAACATGCACATCCTCAAGTAGCTTTGAAGCTTCCTTTGCTTCGACACACCTTAGCAAACCCAAATCCGGAGTTCTTCTATACATGTTCCCTCTACTGTGGAAGAAATGATTTGACAACCTCCGGAGTCTGTGTTTCTGAATGTGATTTGCGTGCTCCGGGTATTCTCCTTTTGATAGGTACTCCTTGATGTCATGGAACCAAGGCTTTCCATCGGCTTCTTCCTCGACATTAGCACAATATGCCAGCTGATTATGGATCCTCACCGAGATGGGATCAATATAGTTCTTATCTGGATGTTGTATCATTAATGACAAAGTAGCTAATGCATCGGCAAACTCATTCTGTATTCTGGGCACATGTCGGAATTCTATCTTTGTGAACCTCCTTTTCAATTCCTGCACATGGTGCAGATATGGCAATATCTTGGAATTGTTGGTAGCCCATTCTCCTTGCACCTGGTGCACAAGCAGGTCTGAATCACCGATCACCAATAACTCTTGAATGTTCATGTCGACTGCCATGTTGAGCCCTAGTATGTAGGCTTCATATTCCGCTATGTTGTTGGTGCAAGGAAATCTGAGTTTAGCAGATACTGGATAATGATGATCCGTTTCTGACACCAAAACTGCTCCAATGCCCACTCCTTTGAAATTTGCGGCTACGTTAAAGAACATCCTCCAACCGTCATATGCTTCCGTAATGTCTTCTCCTCCGAATGATATTTCTTCATCGGGAAAATATGTTTTCAAGGGTTTGTATTCTCCTCCCACTGGAATTTTGGCGAGGTGATCTGCCAATGCTTGTCCCTTGACTGCCTTTGAGTTACATAGATGATGTCGAACTCACTCAGTAGTATCTGCCATTTAGCCAACTTCTCAGTAGGCATAGGCTTCTGAAATATGTACTTCATAAGATCCATCCTGGATATAAGGTACACAATGTAGGCACATAAGTAATGCCTCAACTTTTGGGCTGTCAAGGTCAAAGCAAAATAAGTGCGTTCGAGCATACCGTGCTTCATAAGGTGTGAATTTCTTTCTCAGGTAGTATATGACTTGCTCCTTTCTTCCTGTCTCATCATGTTGTCCCAAAACACATCCCAAGGCTCCATCTAACACGGATAGATAAAGTAGCAAAGGTCGTCCTGGTTCTAGCGGGACCAGAACTGGCGGTATGGATAGGTATTCCTTGATCTTGTCAAAAGCTTTCTGACAATCCTCAGTCCAACTTGTCTCGGCATCTTTCCTTAGCATCTTGAAGATGGGTTCACATATTACTGTGGACTGTGCTATGAATCGGCTTATGCAGTTGAGCCACCCCAAGAAGCTCATTACGTCCTTCTTGCTTTTGGGTGGTGGCAACTCCTAAATAGCTTTGACTTTAGTCGGATCCAGTTCGATCCTGTAAGGCCCCGTGAAAACTTGTACTCATAACCTGGTAGCTCGGACCTTTTGTACTGATCTATGCTATAAAAAGTCAAGAAATACTGTCTTCCAGAAAATGCGATTTTGCGGTCGAGAATGTGGTCGCATATCAGGTATGCGGACCGCATAATCGCTGCAAAGTGAGCCAGTGTGTTGGTCGAATTTGAGGTTAAATATGCAATCCGATATGCGATTGCATAACCGATATGCGGACCGCATAGTCGTCGCATATTTCCCTTGGGATTTTTGTGAGGGGCAGTTCTGCGGTGCATTATGCGACCGCAGAACGAAGTATGCAGACCACATTTCTGCCGCATACCTAGGCAATGTGTTCAGATGTTGGGAGCACTTTTGCGGTCCATTTTGCGGACCACATTTCCACTCTGCGATCGCAGACCTGACTCGGGACTCCAATTTTCTAAATTTTAAACCCGACCCCTTCTTCAAGAAAACACCCCAACCCCTTATTTTAACATATTTTCTGAACAAAACTAGAGAGAGGGAAGAGAGATAAAGTCCTACCTTCATTAATTTGATTCTTCAAAGTCACTCGGGCCGGGGAATTTCAAGTAATTGTCTTTATCTCCGTTTTTGCAGGTAAAATCCCCAACCCTTTTTCATTGTTTTCAGATTTAAACAAAAAGGGGGATTCTCATGCGTTAATTCTTGAAAATGGAAGTTGAGATACACATGTATGTCCTTTAAAACCTAGAATCTAGTAAGAGGAATTGGGTAGAACTAAAGATTTGCAAAAGAGGGGTTGGAAACCTAAGTAAGTTCGGGCTGAGTTTGTGAACTTCAATTTTAAGTTATATGTGTTAACTTGTGAACTAGATTGACGGTACTAGGTTGTTGGTGAATTAAAAGTAGAAGTTAAAAAGGGAATTCGACTCCAGGTATGTATGGCTAACTTTAACCTTTGTAAAGTCACCTTGTTGGTGTACAGGTAATTGGTATGTGTTACTTATGTGGACTATTTGTGAAATTCTTGTGATTAATGAGCCTTGAACATTGTTGGTTAAGTTTTCCGTTATAGTGGTGTGAGTAAAATGGCAATAACACAAGTACGTGTGGGTATGAATGTGTTACGTGGTAAGAGCTATGGAACAAATGATGTAAAGAAACCGTAATTGATACAATTGAAATAACTATGGCATTATCATATGTGACTTGTTGTGGGCAATTATCGTTGTGACTTGAATTGTGTACGGGTTATTGTATATGTTGGAACTGGTATTGATGTTTATGAACACTCTTTGTGAATTGTTGTTGTTGTTGTTGTTGTGTGAAATATGATTGTCCGGTGGGATCGGGTTGCGTGCCACAACACGAAGTAATAAGGTGGGGGTTGTGGTGATAAGGGTGGCTGAGGTAATAAGGATGGCCGAGGTAATAAGGGTGGAAAAGTGATCGAAATCACTATTGAAATAAAAATATGTGAAAGTTGTGAAATCATTGATGCGATGAAATAATGTTGAAAGGGGAAAAGGAGAGATTGTGGAGTTTGTTTGGCTTTGGTTGTTTCTTTCATGTGCATTTGATTGTTGATTCTATTACTGTTTGTTATCTGTGTATTTCTTGATTTTACTTGGGGTAAAGTTTGTTCATACATACCAGTACAATTCAAATGTACTGACGTCCCTTTTGCCGGGGGCGCTACATTCGTGTTATGATTGTAGGTGGTTCCATAACAGGTACTCCAGCCCACCGACAGTAGCAATCCTTCACCTCCCGTCAGCTGAATTAGTGAGCCCCTTTCCTCTCGGGGCCCTGCGTGGCTCATGCCGCTTATCCTCCCGAAAAATTTATTTTGGTATTTGCATAAGGTATAGCCGGAGCCTTGTTACCGGCAAGTATTGTAACACTTTTCTATATCTCTAAAGGCTCCGTAGATAGGAAATATGGGTTATGTACTTATGTATTTTGGGCAGTATAACTTGTAAACCACGCTAAATAACTATGTATGTTATGTAAATCTCGTAAGAATGTGTTCAAATTTATAATGGCTATATCACTTGGTTAATGGGTAATGGAAACGCAGGGTATCACGTGGAATAGGAAAGGCACCTAGGTCCGCTTGGTTGGGAGCTACCCGGTCGAGCGCCGGTCGCGCCCCTCGGGTTTTCGGGCATGACAAACTTGGTATCTGAGCCTAAGGTTTTAAAGTGTCCTAGGATGTCTCAGAGCCGTGTCTAGTAGAGTCCTCTTTATCGGTGTGTTGTCGACCACATCTATAAGTTGGAGGCTACATGGGCATTTAGGAAATTACCTTCTTCTTTGTTACTCTATATCGTGTGGTGAAGTGAAAAGTGGAAGTATTTACATCTAAATCGTGCTTTATTCCAAATTTTCTGTAATGGCATCTAAGAAGAGAGCTAGACTCGGCCTCGGGGCTAATGCCACCCCAAGTGTGGCTGTGAATCATATACCTGATGCCGTGGGTGAGAGTGACTCCCTAGTCTTGAATATGCCTGGCCCATCTATTCCAGATCCAAGTATTCTTGTTCCAGCTGTGGCAGAGGGTGCTACCATCCCTCCCGCTGATATTCCTGATCTTGATGCAATTCCAGCTTCCGGTCCTGGGGTTTCTGATGGGGACCTTAGAGGAGACATCCATATGTTGATCCAGTTAGTGGCCGCTAAGGCCCAGAGATCTTATGATGCCCCTGCGCCCCCCAGCGGACAGGGAGATTCCGCCAGCTCCAGAGTCAACCAGTTTCTGCGGTTGGCCCCTCCAGAGTTCACGGGTACAGACCCAGAGGCCGATTCGCAGGATTTCCTTGATGAAATATATAAGACCCTTCGAGTGATGAAGGCTACAGAGACGGAAGGGGTTGAGTTGGCTTCATATAGGTTGAGGGCAGCAGCTTATTCGTGGTTTGAGATGTGGGAGGATTCCCGTGGTGAGGGAAGACCTCTGGCTAATTGGGATGAGTTTGTAGATGCATTCATGGACCACTTCTTTCCTGCCAAGACAATGGCGGCCCATGCCACAGAGTTTGAGGTCCTCAAGCAGGGCAGTATGAGTGTTTGGGAGTACCACATGGAGTTTGTGAGGTTGTCCAAGTATGCTCCTCAGTTAGTGTCGACCATGGATGCTCGAGTTCGGTGATTCGTTCAGGGTCTTAGTCCTTTGGTGGTGAATGAGGCTGCTACAACGTCCTTACACTCAGATATGAATTATGGGAAGATTGTGGGGCTCGCTCAGGCCATAGAGGCTAGGAAGTTGAAAATACAGGCAGAAAGGGAGAGTAGCAGCAGGGCCCGATCTGCGGGTCACTCAAGGAGACCAGTTCCAGAGAGATGGCCATCAGGTCCATCCTAGTCATATGCCCAGTCCTCAGCAAGCGCACCGCCATCAGTGCACAGTTATCAGTAGAGCGGTCACTTGAGATCAGGTTCAGACAGTAGGAGACCCCATCATTCCGGTCGTCCAGGATGGAGATCACAACAGCAGGGGAGGGCTTCATGCCCCAAGTTTGGGAGGTTCCATTCCAAGACTTGTTATTTGGATATTCCGGTGTGTTATAGATGCGGGGTGAGAGGTCATATCCAGCGGGACTATCGTGTGCCCAGTCAGGGCATGGGTAAGGGATTTGCTCGGTCATCCGGTTCTTCAGCTGCCACATCATCCGTGCGTCCTCCAGCCCCAGCAGGGCGTGGTGTAGTTAGGGGTGGAGCTCGTGGTAGAGGTGTACCCAACCGGTTTTACGCCTTGAGTGGTTGCCAGAGTGCAGAGGCCTCCCCAGATGTTGCTACAGGTATCTTGTCTGTTCAGGCCATTAATTGTTATGCTCTTATTGATCTGGGGTCCTCTTTGTCTTATGTCACCCCATTCATTCCTTCAAATTTTGGGGTAGAACCCGAACAGCTTCATGAGCCGTTCTCTGTATCGAATCCGGTTTGTGATTCTATTACAGCCACGCGAGTTTATAGGAATTGTGTTGTCATGGTATGTGGTCATGCTACCACGGCCGATCTTATTGATCTTGAAATGGTGGATTTTGATATGATTAGGGGAATGGACTGGCTTTATTCGTGCTTTGCTAAACTTTACTGTCGAACGAGAGTCATGATTCTTGAGTTCCCTAATGAGCCGATTATTGAGTGGAAGGGCAATGATGTGGTGCCGAAAGGTAGGTTTATTTCCTACCTTAAGGCTTCGAAGATGATTAGGAAGGTGTGTATCTACCATTTGGTCCGGGTGGCGGACACCGCTTTAGAAGTGTCTGTCCCCGAGTCCGTGCCAGTCGTGAATGAGTTTCTTGAAGTGTTTCCGGACGAGCTTCCAGGGATCCCGACAGATAGGGAGATTGATTTCGGAATTGATGTATTGCCAGATACACGGCCGATATCTATTCCACCATACAGAATGGCGCCAGCGAAGTTAAGGGAGTTAAAGGAACAACTGAAGGATTTATTAGAAAAGGGGTTCATATGGCCAAGTGTGTCACCGTGGGGTGCCCCGGTTCTTTTTGTCAGAAAGAAGGATGGGTCGCTCCAGATGTGTATTGATTATTTGCAGCTTAACAAGGTCACCATCAAGAATAAATATCCTTTGCCTCGGATAGATGATTTGTTCCACCAATTGCAAGGTGCGAGGTTCTTTTCCGAAATAGATCTACAGTCCGGGTATCACCAATTGAAGATCAGAGAACAGGATAGTCCTAAGACCGCTTTCAGAACTCGCTATGGTCACTTTGAATTCTTGGTCATGTCTTTTGGGCTAACCAACGCCCCGACAGCTTTCATGGATCTTATGAATCGGGTCATCAAGCCATTTCTAGACTCCTTTGTGATTATTTTCATTGATGACATCCTTGTTTATTTGCGGAGCCGGGAGGATCAT
Source organism: Nicotiana tabacum (assembly GCF_000715075.1). Lineage (NCBI taxonomy): Eukaryota > Viridiplantae > Streptophyta > Magnoliopsida > Solanales > Solanaceae > Nicotiana > Nicotiana tabacum. Next base: position 147,126,135 of record NC_134080.1, read on the forward strand.
GTTGATCACCTCAGGGCAGTTCTGTAGACCCTTTATCAGCACCAGTTGTATAAAAAATTCTCAAAATGTGAATTTTTGTTGGAGTCCGTTACCTTTCTGGGCCATGTTGTTTCCAGTGAAGGGATTCCGGTGGATCCCCAGAAGATTGCAGTAGTAAACGATTGGCCTAGACCCACGGCCCCGACGGAGATCCGTAGCTTCTTGGGTTTAGCGGAGTATTATCGGAGGTTTGTGGAGGGATTCTCTACCCTCGCCTCCCCTTTGACTAAGTTGATGCAGAAAGCAGTTAAGTTCCAATGGTCCGACATTTGTGAGAAAAGTTTTCAGGAATTGAAGTCGAGATTGACCTCGGCGCGGATATTGACCTTGCCGGAAGGCACGGAAGGATTTGTGGTTTATTGCGATGCCTCTAGGGTCAGTTTGGGGTGTGTGTTGATGAAACATGGGAACGTTATAGCGTATGCTTCAAGGCAACTCAAGAATCACGAGAAGAATTATCCGACGCAAGATTTGGAGCTTGCGGCAGTTGTATTTGCCTTGAAAATATGGCGGCATTATCTCTATGGGGTCCAGGTGGATGTGTTCTCGGACCACAAGAGTCTCCTATATTTGTTCAAGTAGAAGGAGTTGAATTTAAGGCAGCGGTGGTGGTTAGAATTGATCAAGGATTATGATATGAATATTTTATACCATCCAGGGAAGGCGAATGTGGTGGCTGACGCTCTCAGTCGGAAGTCCATGGGTAGTTTGGCTCATTTGGGAGCGGATTAGAGGCCTTTGGCTCGGGAGGTTTATCAATTGTCTAGTCTGGGGGTTCGTATTTTGACCTTAGACGAGGGGAAGGTTATGGTGTGTGATGGAGGAGAATCGTCACTTGTAGCGGAAGTCAAGGAAAAGCAACTCATTGATCTAGCATTAGCATAGATGAAGGAGGCAGTTTTGAATAACAAGACTTTAACATTTTCACTCGGTGGTGAGGATGGTATATTATGATGTCAAGGTAGGCTATGTGTTCCAGATGTGGATAATCTTCGGGGGAGGGTAATGGCGGAGGCTCATAATTCCAGGTATTCTGTGCACCCAGGTTCTACGAAAATGTACCGTGATCTCAAGGAAATTTATTGGTGGAACGGGATGAAGAGGGGTGTGGCGGACTTTGTATCTAAATGTCCGAATTGTCAGCAAGTAAAAGCTGAGCACCAGCGGCCCGGTGGGTTAACTTAGCTTATGGAAATACCAATGTGGAAATGGGAGATGATCAACATGGATTTCGCGGTAGGGTTACCTCGCACTCAGCGCAAGTTCGACTCAATTTAGGTAATAGTGGATCGACTCACCAAATCAGCTCACTTCTTGCCAGTCAAGTCCATGGATACTGCGGAACAATATGCTCAATTGTATATCAAGGAAATAGTAAGGCTTCATGGCACTCCACTTTCTATTATCTCAGATCGAGGGGCCCAATTCACAGCTAATTTTTGGAAGAAATTTCAGCAAGGTTTGGGTACTCAGGTGAATCTCAGCACGACTTTCCATCCGCAGACTGATGGTCAAGCGAAGCGGACTATTCAGACGCTTAAAGATATGGTACGGGCTTCTATCTTGAATTTCAAAGGTAATTGGGATGATCACTTACCACTTATAGAATTTGCTTACAATAACAGCTTTCATGTTAGCATTCAGATGGCCCCATTTTGAGGCATTGTACGGGAGGAGATGTAGGTCTCCGATTGGATGGTTCGAAGTGGGTGAAGCAGAATTGTTAGGACCAGATCTCGTGCACCAGGCTATGGAAAAAGTTAAAATCATTTAGCAAAGGCTGAAAGCTGCTCAAAGTTACCAGAAATCTTATGCGGACATTCGTCGAAGAAAATTGGAATTCCAAGTAGATGATTGGGTGTTTTTGAGGGTATCTCCTATGAATAGAGTCATGCGATTTGGGAAGAAAGGGAAGTTGAGTCCTAGATATGTCGGGCCGTATGGGGTCACTCAAAGGATAGGACAGGTGGCCTATAGACTGGAATTACCCCCTGAAATATCATTAGTGCACCCGGTGTTCCATGTGTCTATGTTAAAGAAAGTGGTTGGAGACCCATCCACCATAATGCCAATCGAGGCTATCGAGGTCAATGAAGAGTTATCATATGAAGAAATTCCGGTCGCTATTCTTGATAGGCAAGTCCGCAAATTGAGAAACAAGGAAGTTGCTTCAGTTAAAGTGCTATGGCAAAGTCAACAAGTCGAGGAAGCCACGTGGGAAGCGGAAAGTGAAATGAAAGAAAAATATCCCCATCTGTTTGAACAAGTCTAGTAGTCATCATGCGAACTCTTGTCTCTAAGTAAACTGATGTTGTGTTTAATCTGGTGCAAAGACACCCCATATTTTTCCCTAAATGCTTTACTATTGTAACTCCTTAAGTTGTGCAAGAATTGTATGTGTTGTGATTATTTGAGTCAAGCGCAAGCCCCGTTTTGGTAAATGAAAGTTTTGTATGAACTCATGTGATAAGTGAATGATTAAAGGCAGTGTACATTGGTAATGATTAATTGGAATACGTATAGTGTATTGGAGTGGTTGAACTGTATGGAACTCATTGAAGTGACCAAATTATGTGCAGGTGTTGAGGTAATGAATTGTATACCAGTTGTAGGGATAATAGGGATAGCGTAATGGTGCTTGGAAATAATGTTTTGGGGGCTCTCTGACAGGTAGATAAGTCTAATTACAAAGGGATCTCTGGAAATTTTTTTTTTGGGAGTTTGCATATCATGTTTTCAAAACCAACCGATTTCCAAAATCCTCATTCGAGGACGAATGATTTTAAGTGGGGGGATGTAAGGCCACGTGAAAAATTGTACTCAAAACCTGGTAGCTCGGACCTTTTGCACTGATCTATGCTATAAAAAGTCAAGAAATACTGTTTTCCAGAAAATGCGATTCTGCGGTCGAGAATGCGGTCGCATATCAGGTATGCGGACCGCATAATTGCCACAAAGTGAGTCAGTGTGTTGGTAGAATTTGAGGTTAAATATGTGATATGATATGTGATCACATAACCGATATGCGGACCTCATAGTCGTCGCATATTTCCCTTGGGATTTTTGTGAGGGGCAGTTCTGCGGTGCATTATGTGACTGCAGAACGAGTATGTGGACCACATTTCTGCCGCATACCTAGGCAGTGTGTTCAGATGTTGGGAGCACTTTTGCGGTCCATTTTGCGGACTGCATTTCCATTCTGCGATCGCAAATGCGATCGCAGACCTGACTCGGGGCTCCAATTTTCTAAATTTTAAACCCGACCCCTTCTTCAATAAAACACCCCAACCCCTTATTTTAACATATTTTCTTAACAAAACTAGAGAGAGGGAAAAGAGAATTCTTGAGAGATAAAGTCCTACCTTCATCAATTTGATTCTTCAAAGTCACTCGGGCTGGGGAATTTCAAGTAATTGTCTTCATCTCCGTTCTTGCAGGTAAAATCCCCAACCCCTTTTCATTGTTTTCAGATTTAAACAAAAAGGGGGATTCTCATGCGTTAATTCTTGAAAAAGGAAGTTGAGATACACATGCATGTCCTTTAAAACCTAGAATTTAGTAAGAGGAATTGGGTAAAACTAAAGATTTGCAAAAGAGGGGTTGGAAACCAAAGTAAGTTCGGGCTGAGTTTGTGAACTTCAATTCTAAGTTATATATGTTAACTTGTGAACTAGATTGACGGTACTAGGCTGTTGGTGAATTGAAAGTAGAAGTTAAAAAGGGAATTCGACTCCAGGTATGTATGACTAACTTTAACCTTTGTAAAGTCACCTTGTTGGTGTACGAGTAATTGGTATGTGTTACTTATGTGGACTATGTGTGAAATTCTTGTGATTAATGTGCTTTGAATGTTGTTGGTTAAGTTTTCCATTATAGTGGTGTGAGTAAAATGGTAATAACACAAGTGCGTATGGGTATGAATGTGTTACGTGGTAAGAGCTGTGGAACAAATGATGTAAAGAAATCGTAATTGATACAATTGAAACAACTGTGGCAATATCATACGTGACTTGTTGTGGGCAATTATCGTTGTGACTTGAATTGTGTACGGGTTATTGTATATGTTGGAATTGGTATTGATGTTTATTGACACTCTTTGTGAATTCTTGTTGTTGTTGTTGTTGTTGTTGTTGTGTGAAATATGATTGTCCGGTGGGATCGGGTTGCGCACCACAATACGAAGTAATAAGGTGTGGGTTGTGCTGATAAGGGTGGCCGAGGTAATAAGGGTAAAAAAGTGATCAAATCACTATTGAATAAAAATATATGAAAAGTTGTGAAATCATTGATGTGATGAAATAATGTTGAAAGGGAAAAATGAGAGATTGTGGAGTTTGTTTGGCTTTGGTTGTTCCTTTCATGTGCATTTGATTGTTGTTTCTATTACTGTTTGTTATCTGTGTATTTCTTGATTATACTTGGGGTAAAGTTTGTTCTTACATACCAGTACAATTCAAATGTACTGATGTCCCTTTTGCCGGGGGCTCTACATTCGTGTTATGATTGTAGGTGGTTCCATAACAGGTACTCCAGCCCACTGACAGTAGCACTCCTTCACCTCCTGTCAGCTAAATTGGTGAGCCCCTTTCCTCTCGGGGCCCTGCATGGCTTATGCCGCTTAACCTCCCAAAAAAATTATTTTGGTATTTGCGTAAGGTATAGCCGGAGCCTTGTTACCGGCAAGTATTGTAACACTCTTTTGTATCTCTAGAGGCTCCGTAGACAGGGAATGTGGGTTATGTACTTATGTATTTTGGCCAGTATAACTTGTAAACCACGCTAAGTAACTATGTATGTTATGTAAATCTCGTAAGATTGTGTTTAAATTTATAAATGGCTATTTCACTTGGTTAATGGGTAATGGAAACGCAGGGTATCACGTGGAATAGGAAAGGCACCCAGGTCCGCTTGGCTGGGGGCTTCCCGGTCGAGCATCGGTCTCGCCCCTCGGTTTTTGGGGCGTGACAGATCCCTCAGCGACTGAAAATGAATCCCAATAACTTTCTTGCAGGACCCCCGAATGCACACTTTGCGGGGTTCAACTTAAAATTGTACCTCCTGAGCCTGTCGAAGAATTTCTTCAGGTCTGCTATGTGATCTGCGGCCCTCTTAGATTTGATGATGACGTCGTCCATATATACATCTATTTCTTTGTGTATCATATCATGGAAGATGGTTTTCATGGCCATCATGTAGGTGGCCCCAGCAATCTTTAGACCAAACGGCATCATCTTATAACAGTATACACCCCAAGGTGTAATAAAAGTTGTCTTCTCGGCGTCTTCTTCATCCATCCAGATCTGATGATAACATGCGAAGCAATCTACAAAGTATTGGAGTTCATGCTTGGCGCAATTATTGATCAGGATGTGTATATTTGGCAGCGGGAAATTGTGTTTGGGACTTGCTCTATTTAAATCCCGATAATCGACACATACTCTGACTTCCTGTCCTTTTTTGGAACTAGCACATATTAGCTAACCATGTTGGATACTCAACCACCCTGAGAACCTTGGCTTTGATCTGCTTGGTAACCTCCTTCTTGATCTTCAAACTCATGTCTGGTTTGAATTTTCTGAGTTTCTACTTGTCTGTCGGGCACATGGGATTGGTAGGCAACTTGTGAGCTACTATAGATGTGCTCAAGTCGGTCGTATCGTCATACGACCATGCGAAGATATCCTCATATTCCTTTAGAAAACGGATGCACTCTTCCTTCTCTATTGGTGAAAAAGGAATGTTGATGCGGGTCTCTTTGACAGTATCGGCATTTCCCAAATTTACTGCTTCTGTTTCGTCCAAGATGGACATAGGCTTGTTCTCAAAATTCTAAACCTCCCTGACAATTTCCTCGGGTATCTCATCTTCTTCCTCTGAGTCACTATTCTCATGTTGCATTGCCTCATTACATGTCACAGTGACTGGTTCATTAGGAAAAGTAATAATAACACTGTAGATAGGAAAAAGTATAAAAATAGTAATGAATAATGATAAAGGATAAATGCATTTGATTAAAACCGAGAAAATTGTTCCAACAAAGCTGGGCTTGGTGAATCAAGCATTTATTTTAAAATAAAGAAATCTTAAAACAAAATTGCTGGAAATTTTAAATACCTAGAACGGCTTATAAATTCTGCCAAGCTACCCAGGACTCGGCGGGCTTGGGATGGTGTGACGGTCCAGTTTTTGATAACAGCTTCCTTTGTCACAGTCTGAATGGAGAGGCCTTCTTCCTCCTCCTCCTCAATTACGGCACTGTAGTCCATATCCTCATCTTCCAAGAAAATATCCTTCAGCCAGCTAGTGCTTCTTCTTCAGTAGTTCCCCATATTGTGTCTGCCTAAAGCAAAGCCTGTTCCAAACGGGGTATTGGTTGCTCAAGAGGGTAATATGGTTCACGCCATGGGGGCGACCATTCCCTGTACTCTTTCCATGTATACTGGTATCCGAGCCCAAAGATGGTACCATGATGTTTTAGTCGTATCAGCTTGGTGATACCCTAAAGGTTCTTTCCCAACCCTTTGCCGGGTTCATATCCCGACCATGCCAATATGCTTTCTATTTTGTTACTCCACCACTTATCTTTCTCGATGGCATTGACCCATTCAATGTGATGATAAGTTTCCCCTCCTAGCCTCCTTCTATGTCCAATGGCCGGGATGGTTTGACTAGTGTAGATGGGATTGCTCTCATCCCCATGAATGATTACCTCCTAACAGTTCCATTCGAATTTTCCGACTTGATGTAGTGTGGAGGGTACGGCTCCAGCAGCATGGATCAATGGGCGGCCCAACAAAAGATTATATGAGGCTGGTATGTCAAGCATTTGGAATTCAACATCGAACCAAGTTGGTCCCATCTGCAAGCAAAGGTTGATTTCCCCAATCGTGGCCCTCTGGGACCCATCGAAAGCCTTCTCATTCATGCTTCCTGTCCGTATTTCATGGAAATATTTGTCCAACCTTTTCAGGGTATCCAATGGACAAATATTCAGACTAGATCCTCCATCAACCAGGACCCTGGCAATGAACTTGTCTTTAAATTGTACAGTAATATGCAATGCTCGATTGTAATTCAGACCTTCGGGCGGCAGCTCATCTTCGTGGAAGATAATCTTATGGCTCTCCAGCACTTGACCAACCATGTTGGCCATTTCTCCACCGGTGATATTATTGGGTACATAAGCCTCGCTCAGTACTTTCATCAAGGCGTTTTTGTGTGCCTCTGAATTCTGTAGTAGTGATAGGATAGATATCTGAGCAGGGACTTTGTTTAGATGATCAACAATAGAATATTATTTCGCTTGTACTTTCCTCCATAAGTCATCTGGTCCGGTCTCATTGATAGGTTATCTAGCAGCGACATCTTTGCTTGAACCTCCCAGGTGTTCAGGTGTATAGACTGTTCTAGTCCTAGTCATCCGTTGTGTTGCGTCAGATTCCTCCATCTTAGTCTTCCCTTTTCGCCGAGCCTCTGCGACATAATCCTAGGGTATTACCTTTGAGTTGAATGGGGGTGTGGTTGACACCGTCACAGAAAAAGGTATGACCAGTTCTACTTCAAATAGAGCGGAGGTAGTTGTGGGCGGAGCTACTTCTACCTCAAATGGAACTGATCCAGTCACCTCAATGTCAATAGGTTCCTGAGTCTGAACCACAATGAGAGTAAGTGTAACTGCAACCTTAAAGTCATCACCTTCTCGGATAAGCCCGATTGACCCTTTGGGATACCATTTTTCATTTGTTTCTATAACATATACACTGTCACCTCTATGATCAGGAAGGGGATTGTTGCAGACATTAGGTGTGGCTTCCTTCGCTTGTATGACCTTGTTGTCAATTAGTGTCTGAATCTTATCCTTCAATGTTCGGCACTCAACAGTAATATGCCCCTTCATGCCGGAGTGGTATGCACAGGTTTTGTTCGGATTGACCTATTGGGATGGATTTTCTAGTGCCACAACGGGAATAGGAGTGATATCACCTGCGTCCTTTAACCTTTCATACAACTAGTCGATAGGGTCAGCAATGGCGGTGTAATGTCTGGGTGGCTTACGGTCGAAATTGGGTCTTGGTCTTGGATAATTTTGGCGATTTGGTGGTGATTAGAAGTGGGATAGTTGGGAATTGTAGGTATGATGGACAGCGGCTGGTTGAGAATATCTGGGAGATGAGGGTTGATATATAGGTGGTGATACTTGGTATGTAGGTGGAAATGCTTGGTATGTGGGTGGAGATACTTGGTATGTGGGTGGAGGTTCTTGGTGTCTGAGTGGAGGTGATTGGTATGTGAGTGAAGTTTTTGGGCCTCGGGCCACCATTACTGCCCCAACATCTCTCTTCTTTGATATGCCACCTGATTGTAGTGCTTTGTTCGTGGCTTGCAGCGCCTCGAAATTTGTTACCATCCCGCTCTCGATTCTTTCCCCGAGCTTAATAATATCAGAGAATTTGTGATTTTTGATGACCATCAATCTCTTATAATATTATGGATCATGTGCTCTAATGAAGAATTTATTCATCTGTTCTTCGTCCGCAGCGGGCCTGACCTTGGTGGCATCCGACCTCCAACAAGTAGCATATTCGCAGAAAGTCTCAGTGGGCTTCATCTTGAGATTCTGGATGTAGAAGACATTAGGTGCATTTTCTGTGTTGAATCTAAACCGGTCCATGAAATCTGACTCCATGCTTACCCAATTGGACCATTTATTGGGATTCTAGCTGATATACCAAGACAATGCGTCCCCAGTAAGGCTCCTCATAAAGTGCTTCATCTGAATCTTTTCATCTTTTCCTACCCCGACCAACTTATCGCAGTAAGTCATAAGGTGAACCTTGGGATCACCTGTACCATTGAACATTTCGAACTTGGGAGGTTTGTTCCCCTCTGAAAATTCCACATCGGGCTGTATGCACAAATCTTCATAGTTTAAACCTTCTATTCCCCTATCTCCTTCGACACCTTGAACCTAGCATGTTAACTTCTTGAGTTCTTCAGCCATGTTCTTAATGAGCAGGTCATTTTCGGAAGGTTCCATTGCACAAGAGATTGGCTGGGTAAAATGTGGTATAGTTTCCACAAATATGGGGTTGCTCTGATAGGTGCCAGGAACTTGGGCATAGTGATAGTCATTGGTGGAGTTTTGTGGATCTGGAATGAGTGATGGTGTATTTTGGGGAGTATGGTAAGTGGTGGTTGGTGGGTATGGAATTGGTTGATGTTGTGGTGGAATTGGTATCGGTAATGGATTGACATTTTGAGGTGGAGTTGCATATTGATTTGGTATGGTAGGGTTTTGTGGTTGTTGGTTTTGAGGAGGTGTTGGGTTCTTTGCGTTCTATTGGTGGATATCAGGGACATTGAGGGTGAGTGACAAATTAGCCAAATTGCGGACCTGCTCAAGTTCTCCTTGTAGTTCTAGTATCTTTTGTTCAAGCCTCAAAACTAGGTCATTCGGGGCCAGAGTACTATGGCCATTAGAGGTCTCTGCGTTCTCAATATTTTCCTTTCGAATTCCACTTAAGTCGTCCATCTTTTCTTTCCTTCTACCTTTTGTGTTGTATGGAGGAGGAGGAGGTGGAGGGCCTCTGGATTTGGTATGATATGCTGATTAGGCCAGTATGGATGAACCAATCTATGAGGATGGGAATAATAAAAAATAAACAAAACATAAAGGTAACAAGTTAGCTAGGATTCTGAAATGTTTACAGTATTTAAACACATATTACGAAATATAAATTCGTATCCTAATTTAGGATTCTCGTTGTGCCCGAGGTAGGCCTAGCGACAATAAAAATTTGGAGAACTTCAAATGCCAAGAAATGCTTCATTTCATAATATAAAAATAGACGAATCCCAAAACAACGCTAAAATAATAATAAAATAATTCACTACTGGCACTTGACCTTATTACATTTTAAGAAAAACAAGTAAATCTAATCTATTTGGTCCCAGAAGGACCTTCCCCAAATTCGATCTTCCAGACTCCATCAAACAGATCTCCCAGCTCACGCACTCCCAGCATTAAGTAGGCTCGGGCCAGATGTCCTCCCTCGGCTCCTTCAGCATTCTGATAGTTTTCAATCCTTTTTATGACTTTACTCTCTAGTTCCACTACTCCTCCCTCCAGGTATTCCAGTTTTCTGTTAGAAGTGACCGCCATCTCTTTCAATTCCTCAATCACCTCACATTTCTCTCATATATCTCCCGATGCTCATTCTCAGAGTCGTGGACTCTCTTGCGCTGCCAATTGTACTTGACTTGGGCTTCAACTTCCTCGTCTATGATTTTGTTCCCTCGACCAGTGCTCGTTGTCACCGCTCCTTTCAGATTGTCCTCCAACCATGCAGGGTATAGTGGCTCGTATCCCGCGTGATATCTGTCTGGCTCGACAGTGCTTTTCTCCACAATGATTTTGCAGTGCCACATGTGCTGAGCTTGGCACTTGTAAAGTATGTCATCGTCTTGGAAATCTGCCTTGAAATGAGTCATCTTGACGACCCTTGATACAACCTGCGTTCTACCTGCTTGCCTCATAACTCGAATAGGAACATATGGATATAGCCCTCTTAACCCGATCAACACCAAATGCGGATCATCCCTAGACCTGATAATGAAATCGTCTGTTGGAAACCATTCAACTATCCACTGCACCTGTTCCTCGGTCAGATTGTCGAAGAACTCTACCCATTCGCTGGCACTTTCCGGCTGAGCAAATCTGTCCGGAATGTAGGTCATCTGCTTAGGGTGATAGAAAGTGATGTGGTCATTCCAAGCCCTTCGCGGAAATTCTTTGTGATAGTGACCATTTTGAAGATGATCCAATAACCATAACTGTAGCAGCAAGTTACAACCCTCGAAATGTTGGACACCTCTTTGACAACACTCTAGGGCCCTATAGATATCAGCTAGGATTATGGGGACTATGGTATACGTCTGCCCATTAATCCCCTCCATCAGAGTTTTGGTGACTATGGCCAACCTGGTGTGGATTCTTCCTTTTTTCATTGGGAACACTATCATCCCCAGAAAGCACACGATGAACACGAACACTCTGCGGTGGATGTGACCCAGTGATGTGAGGGCGATCTCATCATGATAAGTGCGGAAGGACTTGCTGTGGCCATGCCTATCGTAGAGATATTCGAAAGGTATGTAGGAGTCCTTCAGGCACACTAAGTCGACATTCTTTTTCAGTCCCATCATTTTCAAAAATCCCCTGCCTGTACGATTTTCTGGTACTAAAAGCCTGGGACTGTCCCAAGTCAAACCGGCAAGTCCTCCTATTTCCTCTAGGAGCGGTGTAATTTGTATGTCGCCGAATCAGAACATGGCACTTTTACTATCCCAGAATAGGGTGGCAGCCTCGATCAGTTTCTTATTTGGTTCAATATCTAGCAGGGAAGGCATATGACCCAGGTACTTTTTCACATGCTTCTTGTCGCTTGAGGAAAGATCTTCCCACCAATTTAGCAACAATGGAGGGATATTGCTAACCATACCAAATCTGGGGACTTCGTGCCTCATTTTCTGCAAAACAAAGGGGTTAGGCCTTACCCCCACTAGACTCGACTACTTATTCATTTACGATCAGCATATCGGCATTTAGTCCTCCAAATTAATGCACAGAACGTAATTCTGTCGGTTGGGATTATAGAAAACCCGATAGATTTTGGATAAGGCTTATCTTAAAGGATCATTATGTGGACAACATAACTGATCCAACTAGGTTTGACCATAATGCATGCACAATTTAATAAAAGTAATCTTTCTATGGGGTTTTAGACTGGTACCCTCAAGCAAACAACTTGAGGGAGAAGGCACGGAACCGTCGACTGCACCGCGGATTGACTGGTTTTACCGCAAATAAGCCTTTCCAAATTTGAGGGTAACAAATAGGATGAGCGCAACCACTCATTTAAAGCGTTGCTATAGGATTTGAGACGCACGAGTGAAATATGATGTGGAACATGATTTATGCAGTAGTTAATAACATGTAGGTAAGTATTTTGACGTAGGAAAAAATAAATACAACATTTAAATAATTGAAAAGAAAGTTACATAAAAAGGAAAACAAAGAGACAAGTTAGTTTTCAAGGTAATAAAGGAACCATAAATGCTAAAAAATGGACAATTAAATTCAAACAAGGTAGAAGGGTATGGGATAAAGCATACTTGGACTAATTCACAAAAATAAATTCACTATGGTAAGAGCCTAAAAATATCCCCAGCAGAGTCGCCATGCTGTCGCGCCCTATTTTTCCCATCCTCGCGGAGGTAGGTCTGGGTTTCAACATTCATGGGGGTGCAATGACTCATTTCCTTTTGGGAATTGGGTATTTGAAGAGTCGCCACCTAACGGATTATGGTGCGTTAGGACATCTTAAGCAATTAACTCTTGGGTAGATTTGCATTACCAGAGATTAGGGTAAGGGCTCAAAATAACCTCGAGGGGAAGGTGTTAGGCACCCCTCTTGGTCCACAACTGTGGGTCCCGACCGAACTAATATTTACAAATTAGTCCATATAAACAAGTAAATTGTAAAGCTCATTGAACAAGTCAAGTAATGAAATAAAGGTTTGAATCAAATTATACTAAAAAAGTTTTAAATAAGGAGAGGATTTGAGTTAAGAAGAGGTCCTAAGTTGTTTATTCTATAGGGTCACCCCACGCAATGTTCGGTAAACACTCCTCAATGAGGGTTTACACGTGATATTAATGCGTAGTCATCATATCCCATGTCTACCCTTCCCATCCCCTTATTGATCATGCAAAGCGAGTGTTTGGTCATTGTTCCTATTGTGTGCTGCTACCCGTCCCTTCTTAATAGTCCTGGAGGGAGTTGGGACCTCTACCTATAGGTAGTTCTAGACGTACCCCTAAGGTTTTAAAGGGAAAACTTTAAGGCGACAGTCAAAAAGCATCTAGGACTTTCACATAATGAGAGCAAGTAAAAGGTTTACAGTTTCCTCCACAAACAAGCATGCATGCAGCACGACTCAACCACAAGTAAGGTCTTTAGCAATCAAAGTCCTAAAGAAGGATATTTAAGTGATTATGCAGAAATAAACCACTTTCAAATACAGAAGTCATAATATTATTAGCTGCC